>NW_027194382.1:37500-47500 GCF_032444005.1 Ranitomeya imitator | reverse complement strand
GTAGAACAGCTTTTGTGCAGATAGCCCAAGAGGAGTGGTGGAACTCCCCAGTCTTGTAGACACAAGAGAACAATTATGGAAACAGGAACACATGGGCTACTTGCACAGTGAACAAGTCTGTATGATCATGTTCACACACCACCAAGAAACCTGAAGACACAAAAGAGAATAGTAAAACCAAAAACACTCAGTTTGAAAAAATGTTGCAGTAATCCGCAAGTGCTAGTAAAAGATGTAAAAAACAGGGTATTTGGTTGATACGTTTTTTGCAAAAAATGTATACTAAGCTGCTCTACCAATCTTCACGGTATACCTTTATCAGAGCAGTCCTAACTAATGTATGCAATCCCTATCTGATGTATTTAAAAACCTGATCATCTGTATATAACCTGTGTGAACAGGGTTCAGAGAGGAAAAATCCATGTGTGCATACAGGGTAGAACAGCTTTTGTGCAGATAGCCCAAGAGGAGTGGTGGAACTCCCCAGTCTTGTAGACACAAGAGAACAATTATGGAAACAGGAACACATGGGCTACTTGCACAGTGAACAAGTCTGTATGATCATGTTCACACACCACCAAGAAACCTGAAGACACAAAAGAGAATAGTAAAACCAAAAACACTCAGTTTGAAAAAATGTTGCAGTAATCCGCAAGTGCTAGTAAAAGATGTAAAAAACAGGGTATTTGGTTGATACGTTTTTTGCAAAAAATGTATACTAAGCTGCTCTACCAATCTTCACGGTATACCCTTATCAGAGCAGTCCTAACTAATGTATGCAATCCCTATCTGATATATTTAAAAACCTGATCATCTGTATATAACCTGTGTGAACAGGGTTCAGAGAGGAAAAATCCATGTGTGCATACAGGGTAGAACAGCTTTTGTGCAGATAGCCCAAGAGGAGTGGTGGAACTCCCCAGTCTTGTAGACACAAGAGAACAATTATGGAAACAGGAACACATGGGCTCCTTGCACAGTGAACAAGTCTGTATGTTCATGTTCACACACCACCAAGAAACCTGAAGACACAAAATGGGACCCAGAGGCCAGTACATACATATATATATATATATACAGTATATAATGCCATGGATGAGGCCAGTAAGCTGAGTCGCTGCTCCTATACATATATATATATATATATATATATATATATATATATATATATATATATATATATATATACAGTATATAATGCCATGGATGAGGCCAGTAAGCTGAGTCGCTGCTCCTATACATATATATATATATATATATATATATATATATATATATATATACACACAGTGGGGCAAAAAAGTATTTAGTCAGTCAGCAATAGTGCAAGTTCCACCACTTAAAAAGATGAGAGACGTCTGTAATTTACATCATAGGTAGACCTCAACTATGGGAGACAAACTGAGAAAAAAAAATCCAGAAAATCACATTGTCTGTTTTTTTATCATTTTATTTGCGTATTATGGTGGAAAATAAGTATTTGGTCAGAAACAAACAATCAAGATTTCTGGCTCTCACAGACCTGTAACTTCTTCTTTAAGAGTCTCCTCTTTCCTCCACTCATTACCTGTAGTAATGGCACCTGTTTAAACTTGTTATCAGTATAAAAAGACACCTGTGCACACCCTCAAACAGTCTGACTCCAAACTCCACTATGGTGAAGACCAAAGAGCTGTCAAAGGACACCAGAAACAAAATTGTAGCCCTGCACCAGGCTGGGAAGACTGAATCTGCAATAGCCAACCAGCTTGGAGTGAAGAAATCAACAGTGGGAGCAATAATTAGAAAATGGAAGACATACAAGACCACTGATAATCTCCCTCGATCTGGGGCTCCACGCAAAATCCCACCCCGTGGGGTCAGAATGATCACAAGAACGGTGAGCAAAAATCCCAGAACCACGTGGGGGGACCTAGTGAATGAACTGCAGAGAGCTGGGACCAATGTAACAAGGCCTACCATAAGTAACACACTACGCCACCATGGACTCAGATCCTGCAGTGCCAGACGTGTCCCACTGCTTAAGCCAGTACATGTCCGGGCCCGTCTGAAGTTTGCTAGAGTGCATTTGGATGATCCAGAGGAGTTTTGGGAGAATGTCCTATGGTCTGATGAAACCAAACTGGAACTGTTTGGTAGAAACACAACTTGTCGTGTTTGGAGGAAAAACAATACTGAGTTGCATCGATCAAACACCATACCTACTGTAAAGCATAGTGGTGGAAACATCATGCTTTGGGGCTGTTTCTCTGCAAAGGGGCCAGGACGACTGATCCGGGTACATGAAAGAATGAATGGGGCCATGTATCGTGAGATTTTGAGTGCAAACCTCCTTCCATCAGCAAGGGCATTGAAGATGAAACGTGGCTGGGTCTTTCAACATGACAATGATCCAAAGCACACCGCCAGGGCAACGAAGGAGTGGCTTCGTAAGAAGCATTTCAAGGTCCTGGAGTGGCCTAGCCAGTCTCCAGATCTCAACCCTATAGAAAACCTCTGGAGGGAGTTGAAAGTCCGTGTTGCCAAGCGAAAAGCCAAAAACATCACTGCTCTAGAGAAGATCTGCATGGAGGAATGGGCCAACATACCAACAACAGTGTGTGGCAACCTTGTGATGACTTACAGAAAACGTTTGACCTCTGTCATTGCCAACAAACGATATATTACAAAGTATTGAGATGAAATTTTGTTTCTGACCAAATACTTATTTTCCACCATAATACGCAAATAAAATGATAAAAAAACAGACAATGTGATTTTCTGGATTTTTTTTTCTCAGTTTGTCTCCCATAGTTGAGGTCTACCTATGATGTAAATTACAGACGCCTCTCATCTTTTGAAGTGGTGGAACTTGCACTATTGCTGACTGACTAAATACTTTTTTGCCCCACTGTATATATACAGTACATAATGCCATGGATGAGGCCAGTAAGCTGAGTCGCTGCTCCTATACATATATATATATATATATACAGTATATAATGCCATGGATGAGGCCAGTATGCTGAGTTGCTGCTCCTATACATATATATATATATATATACAGTATATAATGCCATGGATGAGGCCAGTATGCTGAGTCGCTGCTCCTATACATATATATATATATACAGTATATAATGCCATGGATGAGGCCAGTATGCTGAGTCGCCGCTCCTATATATATATATACAGTATATAATGCCATGGATGAGGCCAGTAAGCTGAGTCGCCGCTCCTATACATATATATATATATATATATAGTATATACTTTTAGACCTAATACTATCTAATAGACCTGACAGAATAACAAATCTGCAGGTGGTTGGGCATCTAGGAAATAGCGACCACAATATTGTGCAGTTTCACCTGTCTTTCACTAGGGGGACTTGTCAGGGAGTCACAAAAACACTGAACTTTAGGAAGGCAAAGTTTGACCAGCTTAGAGATGCCCTTAATCTGGTAGACTGGGACAATATCCTCAGAAATGAGAATACAGATAATAAATGGGAAATGTTTAAGAACATCCTAAATAGGCAGTGTAAGCGGTTTATACCTTGTGGGAATAAAAGGACTAGAAATAGGAAAAACCCAATGTGGCTAAACAAAGAAGTAAGACAGGCAATTAACAGTAAAAAGGAAGCATTTGCACTACTAAAGCAGGATGGCACCATTGAAGCTCTAAAAAACTATAGTGAGAAAAATACTTTATCTAAAAAACTAATTAAAGCTGCCAAAAAGGAAACAGAGAAGCACATTGCTAAGGAGAGTAAAACTAATCCCAAACTGTTCTTCAACTATATCAATAGTAAAAGAATAAAAACTGAAAATGTAGGCCCCTTAAAAAATAGTGAGGAAAGAATGGTTGTAGATGACGAGGAAAAAGCTAACATATTAAACACCTTCTTCTCCACGGTATTCACGGTGGAAAATGAAATGCTAGGTGAAATCCCAAGAAACAATGAAAACCCTATATTAAGGGTCACCAATCTAACCCAAGAAGAGGTGCGAAACCGGCTAAATAAGATTAAAATAGATAAATCTCCGGGTCCGGATGGCATACACCCACGAGTACTAAGAGAACTAAGTAATGTAATAGATAAACCATTATTTCTTATTTTTAGGGACTCTATAGCGACAGGGTCTGTTCCGCAGGACTGGCGCATAGCAAATGTGGCGCCAATATTCAAAAAGGGCTCTAAAAGTGAACCTGGAAATTATAGGCCAGTAAGTCTAACCTCTATTGTTGGTAAAATATTTGAAGGGTTTCTGAGGGATGTTATTCTGGATTATCTCAATGAGAATAACTGTTTAACTCCATATCAGCATGGGTTTATGAGAAATCGCTCCTGTCAAACCAATCTAATCAGTTTTTATGAAGAGGTAAGCTATAGGCTGGACCACGGTGAGTCATTGGACGTGGTATATCTCGATTTTTCCAAAGCGTTTGATACCGTGCCGCACAAGAGGTTGGTACACAAAATGAGAATGCTTGGTCTGGGGGAAAATGTGTGTAAATGGGTTAGTAACTGGCTTAGTGATAGAAAGCAGAGGGTGGTTATAAATGGTATAGTCTCTAACTGGGTCGCTGTGACCAGTGGGGTACCGCAGGGGTCAGTATTGGGACCTGTTCTCTTCAACATATTCATTAATGATCTGGTAAAAGGTTTACACAGTAAAATATCGATATTTGCAGATGATACAAAACTATGTAAAGCAGTTAATACAAGAGAAGATAGTATTCTGCTACAGATGGATCTGGATAAGTTGGAAACTTGGGCTGAAAGGTGGCAGATGAGGTTTAACAATGATAAATGTAAGGTTATACACATGGGAAGAGGGAATCAATATCACCATTACACACTGAACGGGAAACCACTGGGTAAATCTGACAGGGAGAAGGACTTGGGGATCCTAGTTAATGATAAACTTACCTGGAGCAGCCAGTGCCAGGCAGCAGCTGCCAAGGCAAACAGGATCATGGGGTGCATTAAAAGAGGTCTGGATACACATGATGAGAGCATTATACTGCCTCTGTACAAATCCCTAGTTAGACCGCACATGGAGTACTGTGTCCAGTTTTGGGCACCGGTGCTCAGGAAGGATATAATGGAACTAGAGAGAGTACAAAGGAGGGCAACAAAATTAATAAAGGGGATGGGAGAACTACAATACCCAGATAGATTAGCGAAATTAGGATTATTTAGTCTAGAAAAAAGACGACTGAGGGGCGATCTAATAACCATGTATAAGTATATAAGGGGACAATACAAATATCTCGCTGAGGATCTGTTTATACCAAGGAAGGTGACGGGCACAAGGGGGCATTCTTTGCGTCTGGAGGAGAGAAGGTTTTTCCACCAACATAGAAGAGGATTCTTTACTGTTAGGGCAGTGAGAATCTGGAATTGCTGCCTGAGGAGGTGGTGATGGCGAACTCAGTCGAGGGGTTCAAGAGAGGCCTGGATGTCTTCCTGGAGCAGAACAATATTGTATCATACAATTATTAGGTTCTGTAGAAGGACGTAGATCTGGGTATTTATTATGATGGAATATAGGCTGAACTGGATGGACAAATGTCTTTTTTCGGCCGTACTAACTATGTTACTATGTTACTATATAATGCCATGGATGAGGCCAGTATGCTGAGTCGCTGCTCCTATACATATATATATACAGTATATAATGCCATGGATGAGGGCAGTATGCTGAGTCGCCGCTCCTATACATATATATATATATATACAGTATATAATGCCATGGATGAGGCCAGTATGCTGAGTCGCTGCTCCTATACATATATATATATATATATATACAGTATATAATGCCATGGATGAGGCCAGTATGCTGAGTCGCTGCTCCTATACATATATATATATACAGTATATAATGCCATGGATGAGGCCAGTATGCTGAGTCGCGGCTCCTATACATATATATATATATACAGTATATAATGCCATGGATGAGGCCAGTAAGCTGAGTCGCTGCTCCTATACATATATATATATACAGTATATAATGCCAAGGATGAGGCCAGTATGCTGAGTCGCTGCTCCTATACATATACATATATATATATACAGTATATAATGCCATGGATGAGGCCAGTATGCTGAGTCGCTGCTCCTATACATATATATATATATATATATATATACAGTATATAATGCCATGGATGAGGCCAGTATGCTGAGTCGCGGCTCCTATACATATATATATATATATATATATATATATATATATATATATATATATATATATACAGTATATAATGCCATGGATGAGGCCAGTATGCTGAGTCACCGCTCCTATGCATATATATATATATATATAGATATACAGTATATAATGCCATGGATGCGGCCAGTAAGCTGAGTCGCGGCTCCTATACATATATATATATATATACAGTATATAATGCCACGGATGAGGCCAGTATGCTGAGTCGCCGCTCCTATACATATATATATATATACACAGTATATAATGCCATGGATGAGGCCAGTATGCTGAGTCACCGCTCCTATACATATATATACAGTATATAATGCCATGGATGAGGCCAGTATGCTGAGTCACCGCTCCTATACATATATATATATACAGTATATAATGCCATGGATGAGGCCAGTATGCCGAGTCGCTGCTCCTATACATATATATATATATATATATACAGTATATAATGCCATGGATGAGGCCAGTATGCTGAGTCGCTGCTCCTATACATATATATATATATACAGTATATAATGCCATGGATGAGGCCAGTATGCTGAGTCGCCGCTCCTATACATATATATATATATATATACACACAGTATATAATGCCATGGATGAGGCCAGTATGCTGAGTCACTGCTCCTATACATATATATACAGTATATAATGCCATGGATGAGGCCAGTATGCTGAGTCACCGCTCCTATACATATATATACAGTATATAATGCCATGGATGAGGCCAGTATGCTGAGTCGCTGCTCCTATACATATATATATATATATATATATATATATATACAGTATATAATGCCATGGATGAGGCCAGTAAGCTGAGTCGCTGCTCCTATACATATATATATATATACACAGTATATAATGCCATGGATGAGGCCAGTATGCTGAGTCGCTGCTCCTATACATATATATATATATATATATATATATATATATATATATATATATATATATATATATATATATATATATATATATATATATACACGGTATATAATGCCATGGATGAGGCCAGTATGCTGAGTCGCTGCTCCTATACATATATATATATATATATATATATATATATATATATATACACGGTATATAATGCCATGGATGAGGCCAGTATGCTGAGTCGCTGCTCCTATACATATATATATATACAGTATATAATGCCATGGATGAGGCCAGTAAGCTGAGTCGCCGCTCCTATACATATATATATACAGTAAATAATGCCACGGATGAGGCCAGTATGCTGAGTCGCTGCTCCTATACATTATATATATATATATATATATATATATATATATATATATATATATATATATATATATATATATACACACAGTATATAATGCCATGGATGAGGCCAGTATGCTGAGTCGCTGCTCCTATACATATATATATATATACAGTATATAATGCCATGGATGAGGCCAGTATGCTGAGTCGCTGCTCCTATACATATATATATATATACAGTATATAATACCATGGATGAGGCCAGTATGCTGAGTCGCTGCTCCTATACATATATATATATACAGTATATAATGCCATGGATGAGGCCAGTATGCTGAGTCGCTGCTCCTATACATATATATATATATGTATATATATATATGTATATACATATACATATATATATATACATATACATATATATATACACAGTATATAATGCCATGGATGAGGCCAGTGTAGTGAGCTGGCCGGCTGTGACTGTTCTATTATCATTGACATAGAATCTGTGACAGACACTGCCCCCGTGTGGCCAGAAGTTATACCTATGTCGAATGTGATTACAGAGAAACAAACTGTATTGGCAGAACTTCCCCCTGTGATGTCATGTGAACAGGAAGGGGAGGGGATAAGAGAGCCCGGGAAACTGGTGTGTGCAGAGAGAGGTCTGTGTGTGCTGGCGTCCTCCTGTAGATGCGATATAGAAGGTTGCCTGGATGACCGCTATCTCTTGGAAGCCGACATCCAGATTGTTCCCAGCTCCCACACTGCGGAGCACCCAACGGTGATATCTTCACAGACCCTGGAGCCCATGAACTGTAAGCGGGTCCTCTGTTGAGAGGCCGAACATTCCACCCTGACCTGTTGAATCCCAAGGACTACAGTCTGGACCTGAGAGACGGAGTTTTGCTTGATCCCTGTTGTTTTCTCTTCGGCTGGAGCATCCCCCTACAGTGACAGACAGGCCTGCGACGTGGGAAGATAATCTCCTGGAGCAAAGGAACTGGTAACGAGTGGATAGGGAAAGTGAGGGACAGTTTGTTATTACACGTTATTCCCGTGAATAGGCATATTTTGTACTGTCTATTGTTGTGTTCCGCTGTGTTAAGGAAAATGTATAACAGTAAAGATACGGTTGTTAAAATGGAGTCTGAGTGTGGAAGTTTTGCTGGGCCAGATCATGGATATACATGGGCGACCTTGCCCTCGGTCACTTCACCAGTATGCTGAGTCGCTGCTCCTATATATATATATATATATACTAGATTGTGGCCCGATTCTAACGCATCGGGTATTCTAGAATATGCATGTCCCCGTAGTATATGGACAATAATGATTCCAGAATTCGCGGCAGACTGTGTCCTTCGCTGATTGGCCGAGGCAACCTTGATGACATCATCGCCATGGCAACCATTATGACATCTATGTCGATACTGTACCCGTCGCTGAATCAGAAACGTGGGATTTCTACGTCCTTTATGACATCATCGTCGCTGTGCCTGTTGCTGATTGGTCGAGGCCGCCAGGCCTCAATATAGAATGTCAGGAGGACTGATCAATATAAAGGTATCAGGAGGACTGATCAATATAGAAGTGTCAGGAGGACTGATCAACATAGAAGTGTCAGGAGGACTGATCAATATAGAAGTGTCAGGAGGACTGATCAATATAGAAGTGTCAGGAGGACTGATCAATATAGAAGTGTCAGGAGGACTGATCAATATAGAAGTGTCAGGAGGACTGATCAATATAGAAGTGTCAGGAGGACTGATCAATATAGAAGTATCAGGAGGACTGATCAATATAGAAGTGTCAGGAGGACTGATCAATATAGAAGTGTCAGGAGGACTGATCAATATAGAAGTGTCAGGAGGACTGATCAATATAGAGGTGTCAGGAGGACTGATCAATATAGAGGTATCAGGAGGATTTATCAATATAGAGGTGTCAGGAGGACTGATCAATATAGAAGTGTCAGGAGGACTGATCAATATAGAAGTGTCAGGAGGACTGATCAATATAGAAGTGTCAGGAGGACTGATCAATATAGAAGTGTCAGGAGGACTGATCAATATAGAAGTGTCAGGAGGACTGATCAATATAGAATGTCAGGAGGACTGATCAATATAAAGGTATCAGGAGGACTGATCAATATAGAAGTGTCAGGAGGACTGATCAACATAGAAGTGTCACGAGGACTGATCAATATAGAAGTGTCAGGAGGACTGATCAATATAGAAGTGTCAGGAGGACTGATCAATATAGAGGTATCAGGAGGTCTGATCAATATAGAAGTGTCAGGAGGACTGATCAATATAGAAGTGTCAGGAGGACTGATCAATATAGAAGTGTCAGGAGGACTGATCAATATAGAGGTATCAGGAGGACTGATCAATATAGAAGTGTCAGGAGGACTGATCAATATAGAAGTGTCAGGAGGACTGATCAATATAGAAGTGTCAGGAGGACTGATCAATATAGAAGTGTCAGGAGGACTGATCAATATAGAAGAGTCAGGAGGACTGATCAATATAGAAGTGTCAGGA
>NW_027194382.1:0-32500 GCF_032444005.1 Ranitomeya imitator | reverse complement strand
ACTTACACTCCAAATGATAAACGCCGTCGCCTGCACACTGTTAAGTCTGCTTATAAGACATGCTTCACACCTGACTCTTCTAAGGCAACAAACAAACCATTACCAAATGCAGCTGGTGCACGCCGTGAACGGCGCAAAAAAACCGCTTGCACCTCCATATTAATAAACTCTGACCACGATACACCTTCCAACTCCTCAGTGATTGAATCTGTGGACAGTGAAGATCCTCTACCAGGTCCACGCTTTATATATGT
This sequence comes from Ranitomeya imitator, assembly GCF_032444005.1. Taxonomy (NCBI): domain Eukaryota; kingdom Metazoa; phylum Chordata; class Amphibia; order Anura; family Dendrobatidae; genus Ranitomeya; species Ranitomeya imitator. The sequence continues at coordinate 32,246 of NW_027194382.1, read as the reverse complement.
TGGCTTACAGAAACATTCCAATGCTCCGTTATCACAACCTGTACCTCAACATCCTACAGGTTTTACTAATGATGACAGTACCATAGTAGAACACTCCTGTGGTCCTATGAACTATTTATGTGAACATTGTCAAGCATTACATTTTAATGCTGAGATACCAGCAGATAAAAATTTTACTCTGTGTTGTCACAAGAGTAAAGTGCATATACCTATACCCCAATATCCCGAGGTCTTTAAACGATTGCTGACAGGGGAGAGTGAGTTCAGTAAGAATCTCATGGAAAATATTCGTAGTATTAACAGCTCATTTGCTTTCTCATTTTGTTTTTAAAAAGGGTGAGGTTTTTGTGAACAGGTAAGAGACGGGTGGGATGGCTGTTCACACACATCTCTATCTTCAGGTGTGTTCTGTACATAGAAATAGATATATAGATAGGTACATTTTTAGATAGATAGGGAAAGAATAGAGATTTTGCTTTCACATCAACATTTTTCTGCTATTTGGAGAATTTATGGTGGAAAAAAGGCTATTTCTGCACTTCCTGCCTAAGGGCTGACCCACGCCACTCTTGCTGTAAGTTGCATGCAATGTATACGGAATTTGTACTTCACTTGCGGCAGGTGCGGCACATGTGGTTTCTGCAGTTTTCGCCACAAAATCTCCACTTACCAGTGTTTTTGTTGTGGCTGCATTTAATGCAATTGCCGAAGCCGCGTTTGCTGCATTTACTGCAAGTTAACTCCAAGCTTCATCTACATTGCATGGCACTTGCTGAAAGTGTGTTGTAGGTCAGTTCTTTTGTGCCAAGTGTGGAAGTTGTATTGTTTTTAACATTACTTCTGCAAATATCAGAAACATGCAGATGTGAAAGAGGTCTGAGTATTAAGAAATAGGAATCATTTAGTTAGGACCCATCAGTTCAAAGGCTACCGTGATGTGGTTGATGGGCATGCTTATATTAGCCCATCGGTGTACTATGAACGTTGATTTCTTAAATTTTACACTTCTGTAAAAATAAACACAAAAAATTTGGGTACACAAAAAGGCTTTTATTTCTGTTGTACCTATTAGAATTATTTAAAATGAAGGCTTAGCTAAGCCCAAGAGATGATTAAAAACGTTTCATACCAACCCATCAGATGTAAAATTACTGTGAAAATACCTGATGGGCACACAAGTATGCGCCAGTATGGGTACTAAGAGCCTTTCCACATAATAATGAAATATTTTAAAATGTCATAGAACATACCAATATACATAGTTATTGATACACATTATTTATTATTTACATTATTGTTCTTAAGCAAAGAACCGTTGTTGTGGCATTTGCCACAACACGCAAAGTTGTCGTCTGATGTCTTTCATCCCTCCCCTCATAAGCATGTTCATGGATCCTGTGTAACTGTACCTTAAATAACAAGAATTGTCAAGAGCTGGTGAGTGCAGCCATTTTTTGTTCTTTCTTACTATTATTTATTAATTGTATTATTCTTACATTTGAATAAATAAAGTATATATGGATTCTAGACTCCCGATTCTTTAGAATCGGGCTGCCATCTAGTACAGTATATAATGCCATGGATGAGGCCAGTAAGCTGAGTCACCGCTCTTATACATATATATATATATCAGTATATAATGCCATGGATGAGGCCAGTATGCTGAGTCGTTGCTCCTATACATATATATATACAGTATATAATGCCATGGATGAGGCCAGTATGCTGAGTCGTTGCTCCTATACATATATATATATACAGTATATAATGCCATGGATGAGGCCAGTATGCTGAGTCACCGCTCTTATACATATATATATATATACAGTATATAATGCCATGGATGAGGCCAGTATGCTGAGTCACCGCTCTTATACATATATATATATATACAGTATATAATGCCATGGATGAGGCCAGTAAGCTGAGTCACCGCTCTTATACATATATATATATCAGTATATAATGCCATGGATGAGGCCAGTATGCTGAGTCGTTGCTCCTATACATATATATACAGTATATACACAGTATATAATGCCATGGATGAGGCCAGTATGCTGAGTCACCGCTCTTATACATATATATATATATACAGTATATAATGCCATGGATGAGGCCAGTATGCTGAGTCGCTGCTCCTATACATATATATATATATATATACAGTATATAATGCCATGGATGAGGCCAGTATGCTGAGTCGCTGCTCCTATACATATATATATACAGTATATGTGTTCTCCAGGTTGCCTCTCCATAGCTTCTATCTTCTAGCTCTCGTTAAGTAGTTGTTGAAACAACACTGCATTAGGCCTACAAGTTGGGTCTGGGTTGTAGAGATGGTGTCTCCCGCTCCAAGGTGTTCTCCAGGTTGCCTCTCCATAGCTTCTATCTTCTAGCTCTCGTTAAGTAGTTGTTGAAACAACACTGCATTAGGCCTACAAGTTGGGTCTGGGTTGTAGAGACGGTGTCTTCCGCTCCAAGGTGTTCTCCAGGTTGCCTCTCCATAGCTTCTATCTTCTAGCTCTCGTTAAGTAGTTGTTGAAACAACACTGCATTAGGCCTACAAGTTGGGTCTGGGTTGTAGAGACGGTGTCTCCCGCTCCAACGTGTTCTCCAGGTTGCCTCTCCATAGCTTCTATCTTCTAGCTCTCGTTAAGTAGTTGTTGAAACAACACTGCATTAGGCCTACAAGTTGGGTCTGGGTTGTAGAGACGGTGTCTCCCGCTCCAAGGTGTTCTCCAGGTTGCCTCTCCATAGCTTCTATCTTCTAGCTCTCGTTAAGTAGTTGTTGAAACAACACTGCATTAGGCCTACAAGTTGGGTCTGGGTTGTAGAGACGGTGTCTCCCGCTCCAAGGTGTTCTCCAGGTTGCCTCTCCATAGCTTCTATCTTCTAGCTCTCGTTAAGTAGTTGTTGAAACAACACTGCATTAGGCCTACAAGTTGGGTCTGGGTTGTAGAGACGGTGTCTCCCGCTCCAAGGTGTTCTCCAGGTTGCCTCTCCATAGCTTCTGTAACAACTCTTCTGGCATCACAGCATGGCCTCACATCTCTCACACAATCTTACCCACTGCTCCAGGCCATGATGTGGTTTCTGTTTCATGCCAGCTCCATGTTCTGTGTCTCTGCTCTCTGCATGCCTCATGGCTATGTGTGTAGGGGGCCGGCGCCTGAACTCTCTGGTTCTTATAGGAATCAGGTGCATCTGTCTAATCAGTTACTGACCAATTATCAAGAGGCCTCCAGTATATAGTGCAGCTCCACCCTGTGCTCTGGGCCTGTGCAATGTGTTAGCTCAGTTAGTGTTTAGCTGCTGAGTTTGCCTGGCCTTGCTCTGAGTTACTCCCTCTCTGGAGGCTTTTCTCTGTGCTATTGCCTTGATCTTGTAGTCCGCCCTCCAGGAGGCAGAATATCCTGGTCCCTGTGTCTTTGTCCCTGTGTCTTGTTCCATTGCCTTGTCTGTACTTTTTTTTCTCGGTCTCCTTGTCTGTGGCTTCCTTCCCTGCTTTGTCTTTCCTTGTGTTCTCAGTCTGCTTACACTCCGCACTCTTGCGGCTCTGCACTCAGTCCTTGCTTCGCACTCTCTGGCTTTGCTCTGTGGCTCCGCTCTTTGCGGTTCTATCTGGCTCCGCCTCCTGTGTTTCTGCCCTTGGCTCCGTCTCTGCTCTTTGCTCCGCCTCCAGCGTCTCCGCTCTTGGCGTTACCTCCAGCATCTCCGCTTTTGGTTCCGCCTCCAGCGTCTCTGCTCTTGGCTCCGCCTCCAGCGTCTCCGCTCTTGGCTCCGCCTCCAGCGTCTCCGCTCTTGGCTCCGCCTCGAGGGTCTACGCTCTTGGCTCCGCCTCCAGCGTCTCCGCTCTTGGCTCTACCTCCAGCGTCTCCGCTCTTGGCTCCGCCTCCAGCGTCTCCGCCCTTGGCTCCGCCTCTTGCGGCTCCGCCCTTGGCTCTGCCTTCTCCTTCTCTTCTCTTAGTTCCACCTTCTACTTGTTACTTAGTCCTCCTGTCTGAACAGGTTCCAACCTGTTTCACATACCTGCCTGCAGACCGGTCCCTACCGGTTCTTCCTATGTTCCAGCCGTACCCGCCTGCCTACCTGAGAGCCAGCCGTGTCCGCCTGCCCGCCAGTGTCTCTGTTGTACCCGTCTGCCTGCCTGTGTCCCAGCCGTGCCCGCCTGTCAGCCAGAGTGCCAGCCGTGCCCGATCCGTTCCTTAGTGGGATCAGCAGCCACAGCCAGACATCACCCTGGAGTGGAACCTGGTAGCTTCCTATTGCACAAGTCTGACCTTACCATCAGAGGCTCCAGCGAACACCTAGGAAGCTACTTAGTTACGCCCCTTCCAGGGACGTTTGGTCTGTGGTCCAGTGGGGCCACACCCCCGTATGCCCGCGCCAACCAGTCTGGGCGCGTGCGTGACAGCTTCTATCTTCTAGCTCTCGTTAAGTAGTTGTTGAAACAACACTGCATTAGGCCTACAAGTTGGGTCTGGGTTGTATAGACGGTGTCTTCCGCTCCAAGGTGTTCTCCAGGTTGCCTCTCCATAGCTTCTATCTTCTAGTTCTCATTAAGTAGTTGTTGAACCAACACTGCATTAGGCCTACAAGTTGGGTCTGGGTTGTAGAGACGGTGTCTCCCGCTCCAATGTGTTCTCCAGGTTGCCTCTCCATAGCTTCTATCTTCTAGCTCTTGTTAAGTAGTTGTTGAAACAACACTGCATTAGACCTACAAGTTGGGTCTGGTTTGTAGAGATGGTGTCTTCCGCTCCAAGGTGTTCTCCAGGTTGCCTTTCCTGAGCTTCTATCGTCAGGCTCTTGTTAAATAGTTGTTAAATGGAACAACTGCATTTGGCCTACTAGTTGGGTTGGGGCCTACTAACAGTGTCTGCCGTTCCTTGCTGTTCTCCTGGTTTCCTGTCCTGAAATTCCATTTTCAGGCTGTCGTTAAGTAGTTGTTAATGTTACGGCACAGATTAATGCGGCTCTGCAGAAAATGGACAAACGTATAGGAGTGGTGGAGGAGAGGGTGAGCACGGCAGAAGATCACATAGTTAAGCTACAAAAAGCTGAAAAGAAGTTTGCCCAAGCAATAGCCGAGCTCGCTGCCAAAAATGAGGATCTGGAAAATAGGTCCAGAAGGAATAACATACGTATAGTGGGGCTGCCTGAAAAGACTGAGGGGAGAAATCCCACTGAGTTTGTGGAGAACTGGCTGCTGGAGAAGATTGGGAACACAGTGTTGACAAAAGTTTTTGCTGTTGAACGTGCTCATAGGGTCCCGCCGCAGCCCCCTGCCCCAGGAGCGAATCCCCGTACCATGCTTGCTAAAATACTGAACTACAGGGACAGAGACATTATCCTTAGAAAGGCTAGAGAGATGGAGGATCTGACGGCTGGAGGTCAGAAAATCGCCATTTATCCGGATTATTCTGCTGCGGTTCAGAAGCAGCGGATGAAGTTTACTGGAGTCAAGCGGCGACTGAGGGAGCTGGGAGTGCAGTACTCAGTGATGTTTCCTGCCAAGCTGAGACTGGTGGCTTTTAATAAGACACATTTCTTCCTGACACCGGAGGACGCTACCCAGTGGCTTGACACCAATGAGAAAAAGTTGAAAGGAGTGGGAGACTGACATGCCGGCGAGATTTGGCTGGAAATTGGTTTCTCGGCTGTTGGCGGAGAGTTTTGCGCTGGTTAGCGTCGGTTTTAAAAAAGTTGAGCAACTGCTGAGGGTTCTGCTAGGCCATGTTGAGGACTGGCCGGAGGGGACAGTACTGTCTACCAAATGTGGGGGAGGAGGGCTATGACGGATATTGTAAATTGGTTTGCTATTTTTCTTACATGTCATAGAAGTGCAATGTTAAGTTATAATAAAGTTAGGGGGAAATTATGTTTAGTGTGGCAGCGGGACACGAATGGAGAGGGTTAAGTGAGGGAGAGTGTTCGCAGTGGGCAGTGGAGCCCCACTCTTGCTGAGAGGAAAAATGCGTTACACTGGGGGGGTTAGGGGGGTAAGTTGGGAGGAGGTAGGGGGGCGGGAGGGGGTAGGGGGGATGGGAGGGGTGGGGCAGCTCATACTTGGGAAATTGGATAAAATGAGAAATGATGAGCCACAGGGGGGGAGAATGTATTAAAATATTGAGTTGGAATGTGAGAGGTCTGGCGGATAAAACACGGCGAGCGGCAAGTCTACAGTATGCTCAAGAGCAGAAGGTTTCAATGATATGTCTGCTGGAGACACATTTAGTGCGGGAGAGGGTGAATGTATTGAATAGGCGCTGGATACAGAAAGCGTATCATTCTACTTTCTCAACGTATTCTAGGGGTGTGTCGGTGTTGATTCCTGCTGGGGTGCAATATGAGGAGGTAATGGTAAAGGAAGATTTGGATGGTCAGTATGTGGTGGTGAAGTGTAAAATGAATGGAGTATTGATGTGTATAGTGGCAATGTATATTCCGCCCCCATACTCAAGCAAGAAGATAAGAGAGGTGCTGGAGAGGGTTGAGCGCTGGGGACCGTTACCATTACTAATAATCGGCGACCTTAATAATATATGTGATGACTTTTGGGACAAGAACAAAAACCCCCAGAATAGGACGGCGGGACATACCACTACGTTTGGGACTTATGTCGGGGAAGTGGGCATGATTGATTTATGGAGAGTTAGGCATATCGGGGAAAGGGCGTATTCATGCTACTCTCCAGCTCATGGTACTCTGTCTAGGATTGATCTGGCACTGGGTAACCGATTATTAGATACGATGGTGGGGGACGTGAGATATTTACCTAGGGCTCTCTCAGACCATAGTCCAGTTGAAGTGGAATTTAGACCAGTGGGGACACGGAACGGGAGCAGAAGGGAGTGGAAAATTCACCCTAATTGGTTACACAGTATAGATTTGGAGAAGATTAAGAAGGAACTAGGGGAATTCTTTGAGATAAATGAGGGAAGTGTAGATGTGCTTACTGTGTGGGAAGCCATGAAGGCGTACTTGAGAGGGCTGTTGTTTAGGGATATTAGCAGGTGTAAGCGGAAATCGAGAGAGGCAGAGAGGTTGGCGATTGATGGGCTGAGGGTGGCTGAGGATGAGATGGTAATAACGGGTACTCTGGAGGCTGGGAGGAGGTTGAAAGCAGCTCAAAACCAGCTAGAGGAGGTCTTGCTGAGTAAGGCTGAAAGGAAGAGGGAATTCATGAATCTGGCCTATTATCAGGAGGGTGAATCAGTGGGTCATTTACTGTCGCTGGTGGCATCTGCCCAGAGAAATACATCCTTTGTTCATTCTCTGGTGACTGGGAGTGGTGTTGCTGTTTCGGAGACTTCAGAGATTTTGGAGACTTTTGCAGATTTTTACGCAGACTTATACTCCTCTCGGGTAGATGGGTCAATGGAGGACACGGTGGCGTTCCTTGAGGAGTTGGAGCTCCCGAGGCTGAGTGACAGGGATAGGGAGGATCTGGAGGCTCCCATTACGGAAGAGGATCTGGGACGGGCATTACAGTCGATGGCTAATGGGAAGGCGCCTGGCGTAGACGGATTTCCTGCTGAAATTTATAAAAACTTGGGGGAAGTGTTGATCCCTAAATTGAAGGTGGTCTTGGAGGAGGCTAGGATTGGCGGAAGGCTGCCGGCATCTATGCGGGAGGCCACAATAGTGGTGATTCCAAAGGAGGGGAAAGACCTGACACAGCCGGATTCATATCGACCAATTTCTTTACTTACTATGGACGTTAAACTCCTGGCTAAGGTGTTGGTGATGAGGTTGACAAGTGTTATTTCTGGCCTGGTACACTCAGATCAATCTGGCTTTATGCCTGATAGGTCAACTGGGATCAACTTGCGAAGATTGTATGTAAACTTGCAACTCAGAGCTGATAACTGTGGCCAGAGAGTTATTGGATCTTTAGACGCTCACAAGGCGTTCGATAGTGTGGAGTGGGGGTATCTCTGGCAAGTGTTGCAAAGAATGGGGTTTGGACCGCAGTTCATATCCTGGATTCAATTAATGTACTCGATGCCGATGGCCAGGGTTAGGGTAAATGGGGAGTTGTCACGGACCATACAATTGGCTAGAGGGACGAGGCAGGGGTGTCCGCTTTCCCCCCTTTTGTTTGGTCTAGCAGTGGAGCCGCTGGCTGCTGCACTTCGACGGTCTGATGAGATGACGGGATTTAAATATGGGGTGATTGAAGAGAGGGTGGCGTTGTATGCGGACGACATTTTGTTGTTTCTGGCAGATCCAGTTGCATCCTTGGAAGGAGCCATTGGGATTATTGAACGATTTGGATCAGTGTCGGGGCTTAGGATAAACTGGAGTAAGTCTATCTTGTTTAAGGTGGACGATGTGGATGGGGAGCCATTGGAGAATGGGCGACTGGAGGTGACGAGTAAATTTAAGTAGCTGGGAATATGGGTATCTATGCCGGTCACTGACTATATACATGAGAATCTGACTCCAATCTTGGGTGCACTCAAGGCAAAAGCGGATGCATGGCTCAAGCTACATTTGTCTGTGGTAGGTAGGGTGAATCTTATCAAAATGATTCTGATGCCAAAAATACTGTATATTCTTCACAATGCACCGGTCTGGATACCACGTGGGAAATTTAGACAGATCAACTCTCTGTTTAGGAACTTGATTTGGGGGAGGCAACATCCGCGTATTAAACTAGAGACACTTCAGCGACCCAAGGATGATGGGGGTCTGGCATTGCCTAACCCTGAATTGTACTTCCTCGCAGCCCAGAGTCAGCATCTAAGGGGCTGGGCGCATGAAGGGTCATCTGGAGCGGTACAGCGGTTGATGGAAGTGGTGACAAAAAGAAGGCCAGTGGTACAATGTTTGGAGGATGGATCCTTGGAGAATTTGGGGAAGCTATACCCGACTTTGCTGTTGATACGCAAGCTGTGGAGTAGATTGAGGCATGTACGTGGGATCACGGACTTGACTAGATACTCGCCGATATGGCATAATAACAATCTGAAAGAATTTGAGGCATTAGGGGTACTGATAGAGTGGTTGGGCAAAGGGATTCAGTATGTGCATCAAATAATTGAACAAGGTGAACTGAAATCATTCTCCCAATTGCAGGCGGAATTTGGCCTTGGAAATGCAGGGGAGTATCAGTATCTGCGGATGAGGCATGCTTTTGGAGCTCAGAGTAGGAACGGAGGTATTAGGATTCAAAGGGATATAGTACTGGAGTATGTGTGTAATGACGGGACGACTGGAGGAGTCATATCCACTCTGTACAGGGATCTGTTGCACACTTTCCTATTGGGGTTTCCAATAATGGCGAGAGCTAAATGGGAAAGAGATCTGGGCCCAATGGATAATGAGACTTGGGAGTCGGTGTTGGAATGGATCCCAAAACTGTCGATGAGTGAACCGTATAGATTGTCACAGCTTTATGTGGTACACAGAGTTTATAGGTCTCCGATGGTGCTATATAAGGCAGGATTGCGTAATGACTCTGAATGTCCGAGGTGTAGGTCTACGGATGCAGACATTTTCCATATGATGTGGACATGTCCGAGGTTGGTTGCCTTTTGGGTGGTCGTTTTAAGTCGTATGGAAGGTGCGTATGGATGCACGGTGCCAAGGGATCCAGTTGTATGCTTGTTGGGATGCGTGGATGAGATTGGGGTGGATAAACATCTAAAGATAGCTATAGCTAGATTGTTGTACATGGCTAGGAAGGTGATAGCTAGAAACTGGATTAGGGAAGAGCCGCCGTCAAGAGGAGAATTCCTCCAGTACGTAAAACAGGGCCTGACACTAGAAAAAGGGATTTATAAGAAGAAAGGGAAAACTGAAAAGTTCAATAAAATGTGGTCTCCATGGATTGCTATGGGATAGTAAGGTGAAGTGTGGCTTATACGATTGGTTGAGGGATTAGACACTCAATTGTTTTAATGATGGTAGTAATTAACAAGACGAGCTGCTTTGTGGGGTGGGGGAGGGGGGCTTTGGGATCGAAGGGGGTTGTTTGAAGGGAGAGGGGGGAAAAATACTCTGTATTGAAAATGCAAATGAAACATGTTAATTGTACTGTTATTCTTAATAAAAATTTATTTGAACAAAAAAAAAAAAAGTAGTTGTTAATGTTAGACTGCATTTGGCCTACTAGTTGGGTTGGGGCCTACTATTGGTGTCTGCCGCTCCTTGCTGTTCTCCTCCACTGAACAAAGCTGTGCCGCCTGTTTACTACTGTTGCCAATTTTGAACTGCATTTAGACTACTTACTGATTTGGGCCTACTCTCTGTGTCAGCCTCTCATTACAGTCGTCCTCCATTGAACAAAGCAATGCCCCCTGGTTAGTCCTGTTACCAATTTTGAACTGCATTTAGCCCACTTTATTCTTTGGGTCCATATCTGTGTTTCCTCCTCATCCTGCCCATTGCCCAGCCAGTGATAGAAGAGTCTGCTGGTACATTGACCCATAACGCAACATTCGCCGTGCACGCTACACAGCAAGATTGTAACCCTGCTGAAAGTCAGGTTCCTCTTCCCGCATACCATACCACCTTACACTGGGACAAAGAGGAAGGTGCAGATGAAAGTGCAGGTTCCTTCATCAGGTGGGGGGAGGAATACTCGTTGGCGACGTCACTGGCACAGGGCCCCTCATAGTACGCAAAAGTGTCGCTGCCGGTGGGAGGCGCCCCCGCCGTGCAAACACACCGCCGTACTTTGAGAGGCCCTGTGCCAGTGCCAATGCCAACGAGTGGGCCCCCCCTGCTTGCTCAGGATCACAGCACTTGCAAAGTTGAAATACTTATCTCTCCCTGCTCCACTGCCGTGACGTGGTCCAGATTTCCTGGGCCCACTAAATACTTGAACCAGCCCTACCCCCCACAACTTTAGCCAAATGACTCCCAATTTCCAATGCCTTACTATTATTATAAGGTAAATTAAGATTGACGAGCTTCAGTAACAAGAATGGATGTTTTTGCCATTAAAATGGGCACTGTACATGTTTTCCTGGCCTCCACTCACTGCCGAATATGCTCCCCCATTGACTTGCATTGGATTTTGTGTTTCGGTCGATCCCCGACTTTTCGCGATAATCGGCCGATTCCATTCGACTCGACTTTTGAGATAGTCGGGTTTCGCAAAACCCGACTCGACCCTAAAAAACTAAAAGTCGCTCAACCCTAGTGCTGATGTAAAGTAGACATGTGAGAAATATTACTTATTAAGTATTTTGTGTGACATATCTGTGTGTGTAAAGCAGGATGGCACCATTGAAGCTCTAAAAAACTATAGGGAGAAAAATACTTTATCTAAAAAACTAATTAAAGCTGCCAAAAAGGAAACAGAGAAGCACATTGCTAAGGAGAGTAAAACTAATCCCAAACTGTTCTTCAACTATATCAATAGTGAAAGAATAAAAACTGAAAATGTAGGCCCCTTAAAAAATAGTGAGGAAAGAATGGTTGTAGATGACGAGGAAAAACTAACATATTAAACACCTTCTTCTCCACGGTATTCACGGTGGAAAATGAAATGCTAGGTGAAATCCCAAGAAACAATGAAAACCCTATATTAAGGGTCACCAATCTAACCCAAGAAGAGGTGCGAAACCGGCTAAATAAGATTAAAATAGATAAATCTCCGGGTCCGGATGGCATACACCCACGAGTACTAAGAGAACTAAGTAATGTAATAGATAAACCATTATTTCTTATTTTTAGTGACTCTATAGCGACAGGGTCTGTTCCGCAGGACTGGCGCATAGCAAATGTGGTGCCAATATTCAAAAAGGGCTCTAAAAGTGAACCTGGAAATTATAGGCCAGTAAGTCTAACCTCTATTGTTGGTAAAATATTTGAAGGGTTTCTGAGGGATGTTATTCTGGATTATCTCAATGAGAATAACTGTTTAACTCCATATCAGCATGGGTTTATGAGAAATCGCTCCTGTCAAACCAATCTAATCAGTTTTTATGAAGAGGTAAGCTATAGGCTGGACCACGGTGAGTCATTGGACGTGGTATATCTCGATTTTTCCAAAGCGTTTGATACCGTGCCGCACAAGAGGTTGGTACACAAAATGAGAATGCTTGGTCTGGGGGAAAATGTGTGTAAATGGGTTAGTAACTGGCTTAGTGATAGAAAGCAGAGGGTGGTTATAAATGGTATAGTCTCTAACTGGGTCACTGTGACCAGTGGGGTACCGCAGGGGTCAGTATTGGGACCTGTTCTCTTCAACATATTCATTAATGATCTGGTAGAAGGTTTACACAGTAAAATATCGATATTTGCAGATGATACAAAACTATGTAAAGCAGTTAATACAAGAGAAGATAGTATTCTGCTACAGATGGATCTGGATAAGTTGGAAACTTGGGCTGAAAGGTGGCAGATGAGGTTTAACAATGATAAATGTAAGGTTATACACATGGGAAGAGGGAATCAATATCACCATTACACACTGAACGGGAAACCACTGGGTAAATCTGACAGGGAGAAGGACTTGGGGATCCTAGTTAATGATAAACTTACCTGGAGCAGCCAGTGCCAGGCAGCAGCTGCCAAGGCAAACAGGATCATGGGGTGCATTAAAAGAGGTCTGGATACACATGATGAGAGCATTATACTGCCTCTGTACAAATCCCTAGTTAGACCGCACATGGAGTACTGTGTCCAGTTTTGGGCACCAGTGCTCAGGAAGGATATAATGGAACTAGAGAGAGTACAAAGGAGGGCAACAAAATTAATAAAGGGGATGGGAGAACTACAATACCCAGATAGATTAGCGAAATTAGGATTATTTAGTCTAGAAAAAAGACGACTGAGGGGCGATCTAATAACCATGTATAAGTATATAAGGGGACAATACAAATATCTCGCTGAGGATCTGTTTATACCAAGGAAGGTGACGGGCACAAGGGGGCATTCTTTGCGTCTGGAGGAGAGAAGGTTTTTCCACCAACATAGAAGAGGATTCTTTACTGTTAGGGCAGTGAGAATCTGGAATTGCTTGCCTGAGGAGGTGGTGATGGCGAACTCAGTCGAGGGGTTCAAGAGAGGCCTGGATGTCTTCCTGGAGCAGAACAATATTGTATCATACAATTATTAGGTTCTGTAGAAGGACGTAGATCTGGGTATTTATTATGATGGAATATAGGCTGAACTGGATGGACAAATGTCTTTTTTCGGCCTTACTAACTATGTTACTATGTTACTATGTTATTTAAGGGCATGAAAATTCAAAGTTGGAAAATTTGAAAATTTGAATTTTTTTTGCCAAATTTCTGTTTTTTTCACAAATAAACGCAAGTTATATCGAAGAAATTTTACCACTATCAAGAGGTACAATATGTCACGGGAAAACATTGTCAGAATCAGCAGGATCCGTTGAAGCGCTCCAGATTTATAACCTCATAAAGGGACAGTGGTGAGAATTGTAAAAATTTGCCTTGTCATTAACGTGCAATACACCCTTGGGGTAAAGGGGTTAAAGCTCCAGCTATTAAAAAAAACACCTGCTGGAGTGGTGCTTTAATAATTTAATAAGCAAATTATTATAAAGTTAATAAAGTCTTGGAATAAATGTTATGAATAAATGTTGAAATAAAAGTCTTGGAATAACTGCGTAATCATGACATGGAGCACCTGCTGCATGAGGCCCCCAATATCACTGGCGTTATCAGGCGGTCAGGCGTCCATGTTTGCTATGTGCATGTGTCCGCTAGAAAGGTTTGGCTTCTCTCAATAGAGAATTGAGAAAAGCCAAAAGAGTCATCACATGACGCCTGTGGACATCAGCAATGCTGAGGCCATTGTTACTGTACATGGGGGGACTCAGGACATTATTAAATGTCAAGTGGGCCCTTAATAAGCATTACTGTTCATAGGGGCACCAGTGGCATAGCTACCGGGTGGTAGAGAATTCTGAGCTGGCTGTCAGTCAGTGCCGGGGCACGGTTACAGCTGCCGCTCTCTATACACAGAGCAGTGACTGAAACTGTGCAGACGCCGCCCCTATGACTGGAAGAGCGAGGCTGCCGGGAGAAATAAAGTTAATTTCCTCCTTCCAGGGGGACTCTCTCGCTGCATGGTGTAAGAACGCTATTAACTATTACACTGTGTTTTGGGGGAGCAGCGGGGACATAATTCCATGTATAGGGGAACTCTGTTGGACATCGTACTGTATGTACAGGAGCTGCAGGCCCATCCTACTGTGTATAAGGGAGCTGTGAGATCATCATATTGTGTATGGGGGAGCTGTGGGCTTGCCATACTGTGTATAGGGGAGCTGTGAAGGTATTATACTGTGCATAAGGGAGCAGTTGGCCCATTATACTGTATATAGGGAACCTCTGGGGGGCATAACACTTTCTATAGTGGAGCTCTGTTGGCATTATACTGTGTATAGAGGAGCTGTGGGATCATCATTCTTTGTATAGGGGAGCAGTGGGCTCATCATACTGTATAGAAGGGAGCAGTGGGGACATCATACGGTGTATAGGGGAGTTGTGGGCTCACTATACTATGTAAAGGGGAGCAGTTGGGACATCAAACTGTGTATAGAGAAATTGTGGGATCATCATACTGTGTATAGGGGAGCATAATACTTTCTATAGTGGAGCTCTGTTGGCATTATACTGTGTATAGTGGAGCAGTGGGCTCATCATACTGTATAGAGGGGAGCAGTGAGGACATCACACTGTGCATAGGGGAGCAGTGGGCTCATCATACTGTGTATAGAAGAGCTGTGGGATCATCATTCTGTGTATAGGGGAGCTGTGGGGGCACTATACTGTGTACAGGGAAGCTGTGGGCCCCCCATACTGTGTATAGTGGAGCTGTACATGGGAGGAACTTAGGAGACATTATTAAATCTTAATTGGGCACTTAAGCATTATTGCTATGGGGCAGTCAGACTATTGTGACCTTTAAAGCTGCATATGGGATATTATTACTTTTTAGGGACAAAAAGTGGAGAGCACTAGCACAGGGCACTAATTTTCTAGGAAGGCATTTTACTATTTAGCGAGCACAAAGGAGTCATTATTACTATGTAAGGGGCACAGTGGTGGCATTAGTGTGATGCCCCAGGGTCCTGGTCATCACAGTGGCATTGCTTTCCTCAAGGGGAGATGTCACACTTGGAAGCGATGAAGGATAACTCTCACCAGGTAACACAAACATGTAACTTGTTCACACTCCAGGCCACAAGGGGGAGCTGTTGATCCTAATTTCTAGGTGACTCGCCTGCATTTAGAGATATATTGTTGTTTGGAGGGAATGTTAGTCAGATAGTGCCCGAGAGCAGACTGGAGCAGTCTGAGGGAGGAAGAACGTATGAGGAGCCGTGCAGCCACGAGAAAGTGCTGCAGCTCCTAGACAGAGATAATACAGACAGCCAAACAGATTGTAGTGAGCGTGTGGAAGAGCGAAGCACATGAGAAGGAACACCAGTGGAGCAGAGCAGTGAATTAGCTACCTCCCTGGCTGGCGCAGATTACCGGTAGCCGGAACACTGAGGTTGTGAGGGACTCCAGGACTGACAGCAGAAACCAGCAGGACAGCTGGATTAGGCTAGGGTCACATTGCGTTAGTGCAATCCGTTTAGCGCTAGCGGATTGCGCTAACGCAATGTTTTCTATGGGGCTGCGGTCGGTGTCGCGGTAACATCCCCGCTCTCGCAGATCCCCGATCTGCGAGAGCGGAGAACGGACCGCGGGCGCGCCTCGGACGCTGCAAGCAGCGTCCGCGGCGCGCCAGGAATCACCGGCGCGTCGCTAGCGCGTGCCGAACATGGCACGCGCTAGTGAAGCGTGTTCCCATTGCCTTCAATGGGCGCGTTAACGGACGCGTTGCACGGCGTTAATTTCGCCGTGCAACGCTGTCCGTTAAACGCGGTCCCATAACGCAATGGGAACCCAGCCTTACACATCACGTCACCTGTTCGCCCTAATACCCAGGAGGCACAGTGACACAGAGCCGCGACATGATAGAGACCCTGTAAAAAGGCTCGAGTCACCTGCCATACGGGTTAAGGTCCCATCTTTATGGAGATAATTTTTAAAGTTCACTGCATTCTCTTGTGGATATCATGCAAAAAAAAATCTAAATTTATTATAGCATACTCTGTGAGCGTAACAGAATCTTAAACAATAAGCGACATACAAGAAAAACGTTTCGGCTCCGCCGGAGCCTTTATCACAAATCGCTGTAAATAGAGAAAAGAAACAAAATAAATAAGTAAAACCAGAATGGAAATTCAAAATAATAAAGAACATCTGTGAATAGTCTATAGTGTGGGGTCCTCCTGGTGCAAATTAATATATACAAAGTATATACACACAATCTGTAAATGAAGGGAAAAAAATAACGACAGGTCCACCTGAATCTGTGGACTAGGAATCCTACATAAAGATATATACACACATATGCAAATATACATGAAAACATGCTAGTATACTGAGACAGGACTGGATCATATATATATAAGAGTAATGGAAGTGCACGGTTACCTTATTCCAGAAGGAAAAGAGATAAGGAAGGCTGGGGATAAGGATCCCAGAGGTATCATATGGATACTGTGAATTACCTGTGTGAAGGGTAGTTGTAAGCGGCGCTCCCGCGCCCTGCTGTGTCGGCGTGCATGTTCACCGCCACAGCCAGGGTTAAATAATACTACATGCCGCCAGACCGGAAGTCAGCAGCTCAGGCCGGATATGTACCCAAAACGTTAGACCAAACAATATATGAGGCGTACCTCCAGAAAGAGCATATATCCAAAAAAGAAGGGAAGTAACATACCAAAAAATAAAATATAGAAAATTTTTATTAGATATGATTAAAAGACAAAAATACAATTCATATGTAAATGTATACAGAACAAGGGGAAACACGGCAGAATGGACCCAAAGCAATCCATAAAGTATAATTAAAGGAGTTGATCACTAAATATATATACACCAGCAGGCTCTGGATTACAAAGCATGAATGACCACAGATAAAGTACAACAGAAGCCCATATGATAAATCCTAACAACCTGTGTATATAGTCAAAAAATCACAAGCGTCTGTGGATGACAAGAAACTGATAATAAATGTATCTATTAAAGACTGCTATAATGTAATAGAAGAGGGGCCACGTAGTTATACCTATATGTGGTACTAATTTAGATAAAAGGTATAGGACTGTGCCAGCTATCAGATGACCACATAGGTCCAGAGTAAAGTGTCAGTGCATAGTGCAAATGATGAAAGAGGCCATGTAAATCCATATAGGAGCCATATAGAAAAGCTCATAAGTATCAATGCTGCATGCATACCTGCTAGTGAGAGGACTTGCCGTGGGACAGGATAACCCCGACGCGCGTTTCACAACGTGGCTTCACACAGGTAATTCACCTTGCCTATAACCGACCTGACCTCTTTATAGCCCCTGTACTAAAAACGTATACATGTGTATATTACCTACCTACAGATTACCAACAGCCACAGAGTGGGCTACCATATACGGACGCATAACCATTAGGTACCTTATATCCCTATGGGCACTTGGGTGTGATATTATATATGCTAATTTCCATTTTAATGTCTCTCACAGTATCCATATGATACCTCTGTGATCCTTATCCCCATCCTTCCTTATCTCTTTTCCTTCTGGAATAAGGTAACCCCCCAGGGCCGTATTTAGAGTTTCTGCTGCCCTAGGCACTTTTAGTGCTACCTCCCCCATTGGTGAGTATGACACTATCGGCAGTGACTTTGGCAAGAATCTCTGATGTGAAAGTCGCCTTTTGCAGCAGATCGGGCAGTTTTTCTGCATCTGCCGTGTAACAGATCACTTACGGCAACACTGCGTTCGGCCTCATTCATTCCCTATGGGATTTGCGGCACTTGCCGTGATCTGGCAAATGTGGTACCATTCATCCCAACCAAAGAGGTATAATTTTAGGCCACGCCTCTGACCACACCCATTCCACGGGTCACACACATATCCACGTCCCAACCACACCCATTTAGCACTGCTGATCACACTGTTTCATATCCAATAATTATAAACAAAAATAAATATGGCCACACAGTGCTCCATACTGTATAATGGCCACACGTGATGCTCCATACTGTATAATGGCCACACATGATGCTCCATACTGTATAATGGCTGTTGTGAATTCTGTGGCAGAGTTCACTCCTGTGGTCACAAGTGGTACTTCGGCTGATTCTCTCTGGGAGCTTCCGTTTGTGGAGGAAAGTGGTACTGCAGCTTCTGAGTTTCCTCCCTCAGGTGATCTGGTGAGGTCGTTAGCTGCTTCTCTACTTAACTCCACCTGATGCTTTGATCCATGCTTCCTGTCAATGTTCCAGTGTTGGACTTGTGTTTCTCTGGATCATTCCTGTGGCCTGCTGCTCTGCATAGCTAAGTGCTTCTTTGCTATTTGTTGCTATTTTTTCTGTCCAGCTTGTCTATTTGTTTTGCTGGAAGCTCTGGGACGCAAAGGGTGTACCTCCGTGCCGTTAGTTCGGTACGGAGGGTCTTTTTGCCCCCTTTGCGTGGTTTTCTTTAGGGTTTTATGTAGACCGCAAAGTTATCTTTACTATCCTCGTTCTGTCTAGAATATCGGGCCTCACTTTGCTGAATCTATTTCATCCCTACATTTGTCTTATCATCTTACTCACAGTCATTATATGTGGGGGGCTGCCTTTTCCTTTGGGGTATTTCTCTGAGGCAAGGTAGGCTGATTTTTCTATCTTCAGGCTAGTTAGTTTCTCAGGCTGTGCCGAGTTGCATAGGGAGCGTTAGGCGCAATCCACAGCTGCCTCTAGTTGTGTTTGGAGAGGATCAGGGATTGCGGTCTACAGAGTTCCCACGTCTCAGAGCTCGTTCTATTATTTTGGGTTATTGTCAGATCACTGTATGTGCTCTGATCGCTATGTACATTGTGTTACTGAATTGCCTATCATAACAGTACAGGAAGCCAAAGTACGAATGATTCTCAATAGAGGGAAAAAAGAAGTTCTGAGACCATTTTTTTTTTCTCTGCTCTGTGTTCAGTCTTTTTTTTCCCCTAGACATTTGGGTGCTTCAGGACACAGGTGTTACTATGGACATTAAAGGTCTGTCTTCATGTGTGGATCAGCTCACGGCAAGAGTTCAAGATATTCAAAATTTTGTGGTTCAGAATTCTTTGTTAGAACCGAGAATTCCTATTCCAGATTTGTTTTTTGGAGATAGAACTAAATTTCTGAGTTTCAAGAATAATTGTAAACTGTTTCTGGCTTTGAAACCTCGCTCTTCTGGTGACCCAGCGCAACAGGTTAGGATCATCATTTCTTTTTTGCGGGGCGACCCTCAGGACTGGGCATTTTCTCTTGCGTCAGGAGATCCTGCATTAAGTAATATCGATGCGTTTTTCCTGGCGCTTGGATTGCTGTACGATGAGCCTAATTCAGTAGATCAGGCAGAAAAAAAATTGCTGTCTCTTGGTCAGGCTCAGGATGAGATAGAGCTATTTTGCCAGAAATTTAGAAAATGGTCCGTGCTCACTCAATGGAATGAATCTGCGCTTGCTGCCATTTTCAGAAAGGGTCTCTCTGAAGCCATTAAGGATGTCATGGTGGGATTTCCTATGCCCGCTGGTTTGAATGAGTCTATGTCTTTGGCCATTCAGATCGGTCGACGCTTGCGCGAGCGTAAATCTGTGCACCATTTGGCGGTATTACCTGAGATTAAACCTGAGCCTATGCAGTGCGATAGGACTATGACCAGAGTTGAACGGCAAGAACACAGACGTCTGAATGGGCTGTGTTTCTACTGTGGTGATTCCACTCATGCTATCTCTGATTGTCCTAAGCGCACTAAGCGGTTCGCTAGGTCTGCCGCCATTGGTACTGTACAGTCAAAATTTCTTCTGTCCGTTACCTTGATATGCTCCTTGTCGTCGTATTCTGTCATGGCGTTTGTGGATTCAGGCGCTGCCCTGAATTTGATGGACTTGGATTATGCTAAACATTGTGGGTTTTTCTTGGAGCCCTTGCAGTGTCCTATTCCATTGAGAGGAATTGATGCTACACCTTTGGCCAAGAATAAGCCTCAGTACTGGACCCAGCTGACCATGTGCATGGCTCCTGCACATCAGGAGGTTATTCGCTTTCTGGTGTTGCATAATCTGCATGATGTGGTCGTGTTGGGGTTGCCATGGCTACAAGCCCATAATCCAGTATTGGATTGGAATTCCATTTTGGTGTCCAGCTGGGGTTGTCAGGGGGTACATGGTGATGTTCCATTTCTGTCAATTTCGTCATCCACCCCTTCTGAGGTTCCAGAGTTCTTGTCTGATTACCGGGATGTATTTGATGAGCCCAAGTCCGATGCCCTACCTCCGCATAGGGATTGTGATATCAATTTGATTCCTGGTAGTAAATTCCCAAAAGGTCGACTGTTTAATTTATCCGTGCCTGAGCACACCGCTATGCGCAGTTATGTGAAGGAATCCCTGGAGAAGGGGCATATTCGCCCATCATCGTCGCCATTAGGAGCAGGGTTCTTTTTTGTAGCCAAGAAGGATGGTTCGCTGAGACCGTGTATAGATTACCGCCTTCTTAATAAGATCACTGTTAAATTTCAGTATCCCTTGCCATTGTTATCTGATTTATTTGCTCGGATTAAGGGGGCTAGTTGGTTCACTAAGATAGATCTTCGTGGTGCGTATAATCTGGTGAGAATCAGGCAAGGCGATGAATGGAAAACTGCATTTAATACGCCCGAGGGTCATTTTGAGTATCTAGTGATGCCGTTCGGACTTGCCAATGCTCCATCAGTGTTTCAGTCTTTTATGCATGACATCTTCCGTGAGTACCTGGATAAATTCCTGATTGTGTACTTGGATGACATTTTGATCTTCTCGGATGATTGGGAGTCTCATGTGAAGCAGGTCAGAACGGTTTTTCAGGTCCTGCGTGCTAATTCCTTGTTTGTGAAGGGATCAAAGTGTCTCTTTGGTGTGCAGAAGGTTTCATTTTTGGGGTTCATCTTTTCCCCTTCTACTATCGAGATGGATCCGGTTAAGGTCCAAGCCATCCATGATTGGACTCAGCCGACATCTCTGAAAAGTCTGCAAAAGTTCCTGGGCTTTGCTAATTTTTATCGTCGCTTCATCTGCAATTTTTCTAGTATTGCCAAACCATTGACCGATTTGACCAAGAAGGGTGCTGATTTGGTCAATTGGTCTTCTGCTGCTGTGGAAGCTTTTCAGGAGTTGAAGCGTCGTTTTTGTTCTGCCCCTGTGTTGTGTCAACCAGATGTTTCTCTTCCGTTCCAGGTCGAGGTTGATGCTTCTGAGATTGGAGCAGGGGCGGTTTTGTCACAAAGAGGTTCTGGTTGCTCAGTGATGAAACCATGCGCTTTCTTTTCCAGGAAGTTTTCGCCTGCTGAGCGAAATTATGATGTGGGCAACCGAGAGTTGCTGGCCATGAAGTGGGCATTCGAGGAGTGGCGTCATTGGCTTGAGGGAGCTAAGCATCGCATGGTGGTATTGACTGATCATAAGAACTTGACTTATCTCGAGTCTGCCAAGCGCTTGAATCCTAGACAGGCCCGTTGGTCGTTGTTTTTTGCCCGTTTTGACTTTGTGATTTCGTACCTTCCGGGCTCTAAAAATGTGAAGGCGGATGCTCTGTCTAGGAGTTTTGTGCCCGACTCTCCGGGTTTATCTGAGCCGGCGGGTATCCTCAAGGAAGGAGTCATTGTGTCTGCCATCTCCCCTGATTTGCGGCGGGTGCTGCAAAAATTTCAGGCTAATAAACCTGATCGTTGTCCAGCGGAGAAACTGTTTGTCCCTGATAGGTGGACGAATAAAGTTATCTCTGAACTTCCTTGTTCGGTGTTGGCTGGTCATCCTGGAATCTTTGGTACCAGAGAGTTAGTGGCTAGATCCTTTTGGTGGCCGTCTCTGTCGCGGGATGTGCGTACTTTTGTGCAGTCCTGTGGGATTTGTGCTCGGGCTAAGCCCTGCTGTTCTCGTGCCAGTGGGTTGCTTTTGCCCTTGCCGGTCCCGAGAGGCCTTGGACACATATCTCTATGGATTTTATTTCTGACCTTCCCGTTTCTCAAAAGATGTCTGTCATTTGGGTGGTCTGTGATTGCTTTTCTAAGATGGTCCATCTGGTACCCTTGTCTAAATTGCCTTCCTCCTCTGATTTGGTGCCTTTGTTCTTCCAGCATGTGGTTCGTTTGCATGGCATTCCGGAGAACATCGTTTCTGACAGAGGTACCCAGTTTGTTTCGAGGTTTTGGCGAGCCTTTTGTGGTAGGATGGGCATTGACTTGTCTTTTTCCTCGGCTTTCCATCCTCAGACTAATGGCCAGACCGAACGAACCAATCAGACCTTGGAAACATATCTGAGATGCTTTGTTTCTGCTGATCAGGATGACTGGGTGTCCTTTTTGCCTTTGGCTGAGTTCGCCCTTAATAATCGGGCCAGCTCGGCTACCTTGGTTTCGCCGTTTTTCTGCAATTCTGGGTTCCATCCTCGTTTCTCTTCAGGACAGCTTGAGTCTTCGGACTGTCCTGGTGTGGATACTGTGGTGGACAGGTTGCAGCAGATTTGGACTCAGGTAGTGGACAATTTGACCTTGTCCCAGGAGAAGGCTCAACTTTTCGCTAATCGCAGACGCCGTGTGGGTCCCCGACTTCGTGTTGGGGATCTGGTTTGGTTATCTCCTCGTCATATTCCTATGAAGGTTTCCTCTCCTAAGTTTAAACCTCGTTTTATTGGTCCGTATAGGATTTCTGAGGTTCTTAATCCTGTGTCTTTTCGTCTGACCCTCCCAGATTCTTTTTCCATACATAATGTATTCCATAGGTCGTTGTTGCGGAGATACGTGGCACCTATGGTTCCATCTGTTGAGCCTCCTGCCCCGGTTTTGGTGGAGGGGGAGTTGGAGTATATTGTGGAGAAGATTTTGGATTCTTGTGTTTCTAGACGGAAACTCCAGTATCTGGTTAAATGGAAGGGTTATGCTCAGGAAGATAATTCCTGGGTTTTTGCCTCTGATGTCCATGCTCCCGATCTTGTTCGTGCCTTTCATGTGGCTCATCCTGGTCGGCCTGGGGGCTCTGGTGAGGGTTCGGTGACCCCTCCTCAAGGGGGGGGTACTGTTGTGAATTCTGTGGCAGAGTTCACTCCTGTGGTCACTAGTGGTACTTCGGCTGATTCTCTCTGGGAGCTATTGTTTGTGGAGGAAAGTGGTACTGCAGCTTCTGAGTTTCCTCCCTCAGGTGATCTGGTGAGGTCGTTAGCTGCTTCTCTACTTAACTCCACCTGATGCTTTGATCCATGCTTCCTGTCAATGTTCCAGTGTTGGACTTGTGTTTCTCTGGATCATTCCTGTGGCCTGCTGCTCTGCATAGCTAAGTGCTTCTTTGCTATTTGTTGCTATTTTTTCTGTCCAGCTTGTCTATTTGTTTTGCTGGAAGCTCTGGGACGCAAAGGGTGTACCTCCGTGCCGTTAGTTCGGTACGGAGGGTCTTTTTGCCCCCTTTGCGTGGTTTTCTTTAGGGTTTTATGTAGACCGCAAAGTTATCTTTACTCTCCTCGTTCTGTCTAGAATATCGGGCCTCACTTTGCTGAATCTATTTCATCCCTACGTTTGTCTTTTCATCTTACTCACAGTCATTATATGTGGGGGGCTGCCTTTTCCTTTGGGGTATTTCTCTGAGGCAAGGTAGGCTGATTTTTCTATCTTCAGGCTAGTTAGTTTCTCAGGCTGTGCCGAGTTGCATAGGGAGCGTTAGGCGCAATCCACAGCTGCCTCTAGTTGTGTTTGGAGAGGATCAGGAATTGCGGTCTACAGAGTTCCCACGTCTCAGAGCTCGTTCTACTATTTTGGGTTATTGTCAGATCACTGTATGTGCTCTGATCGCTATGTACATTGTGTTACTGAATTGCCTATCATAACAAATGGCCACACATGATGCTCCATACTGTATAATGGCCGCGCATGATGCTCCATACTGTATAATGGCCACACATGATGCTCCATACTGTATAATGACCCCACATGATGCTCCATACTGTATAATGGCCTCACATGATGCTCCATACTGTATAATGGCCACACATGATGCTCCATACTGTATAATGGCCACACATGATGCTCCATACTGTATAATGGCCGCACATGATGCTCCATACTGTATAATGGCCACACATGATGCTCCATACTGTATAATGACCCCACATGATGCTCCATACTGTATAATGGCCACACATGATGCTCCATACTGTATAATGGCCACACATGATGTTCAATACTGTATAATGGCCACACATGATGCTCCATACTGTATAATGGCCACACATGATGCTCTATACTGTATAATGGCCACACATGATGCTCAATACTGTATAATGGCCCCACATGATGCTCCATACTGTATAATTACCCCACATGATGCTCAATACTGTATGATGCCCCCTCCCATCTTGTATGCATGGCTAATCTCCCTCCCATCCCATATGCATGGCTCATATTCCCCCCTCCTCCTGTATGCATGGCTCATATTCCCCCCCTACAGTATGCATGGCTCATATTTCCCCCCTCCTGTATGATGGCTCATAATCCCCCCCTCCTGTATGCATGGCTCATAATTCCCCCCCACCTCCTGTATGCATGGCTCATATTCCACCACCGTCCCCCTCCTGTATGTATGGCTCATAATTCCCCCCCTGTATGCATGGCTCATAATTCCCCCCCCCTCCTGTATGCATGGCTCATATTCCCCCCCTCCTGTATGCATGGCTCATAATTCCCCCCTGTATGCATGGCTCATATCCCCCCTCCTGTATGCATGGCTCATAATTCCCCCCCTCCTGTATGCGTGGCTCATAATTCCCCCCCTGTATGCATGGCTCATATTCCCCCCCTCCTGTATGCATGACTCATAATTCCCCCCCTGTATGCATGGCTCATAACCCCCCTCCTGTATGCATGGCTCATAATTCCCCCCCTCCTGTATGCATGGCTCATAATTTCCCCCCTGTATGCATGGCTCATATCCCCCCCTCCTGTATGCATGGCTCATAATTCCCCACCCCCTGTATGCATGGCTCATATCCCCCCTCCTGTATGCATGGCTCATAATTCCCCCCCTCCTGTATGCATGGCTCATATTTCCCCCGCTGTATGCATGGCTCATATTCCCCCCCCCTGTATGCATGGATCATAATCCCCCCGTATGCATGGCTCACCTCTCCACCCCCCCCCGCTCCTTCTCTCATGGCTCTGCTCCCCGTCCTCTTTCTTCCCCCGTCCCTCATACTCACCTGTCCCGCCGACATCCCTCTGGCTCTGTCTCAACTCCCGGCGCAGCACCTTCTTCCTGAGTGAGCGGTCATGTGGTACCGCTCATTAAGGTTCATGAATATGCGCATATTCATGACCTTAATGAGAAGTACCACGTGGTCGGTCGGGAGGTGACCCAGGACTTTAAAAAAAAAAAAAAAACCTTGCTCAGGTGCCGCCACCCCGCATCGTCCCCGCCCTAGGCACGTGCCCTCAAGTGCCTAGTGGCAAATATGGCCCTGGTAACCGTGCACTTCCATTACTCTTATATATATATGATCCAGTCCTGTCTCAGTATACTAGCATTTTTTCATGTATATTTGTATATGTGTGTATATATCTTTATGTAGGATTCCTAGTCCACAGATTCAGGTGGACCTGTCGTTATTTTTCCCCTTCATTTACAGATTGTGTGTATATACTTTGTATATATTTATTTGCACCAGGAGGACCCCACGCTATATAGATTAGTCACAGATGTTCTTTATTATTTTGAATTTCCATTCTGGTTTTATTTATTTGGTTTCTTTTCTCTCTATTTACAGCGATTGGTGACAAAGGCTCCGGCGTTTTTCTTGTATGTCGCTTATTGTTTAAGATTCTGTTACGCTCCCAGATTATGCTATAATACATTTTGATTTTTTTTGCATGATATCCACAAGAGAGTGCGGTGAACTTTAAAAATGATCTAGATTGGGGCCATTCGGTCCATTACACCAGCACCTCGCCTTATCAGGTAGAGTGCACGCTAAATTTATATCTATCCACCTTTATGGAGGACAGAGAGAACTGTGAGGACCTTATCAGAAGCCATAGGCAGTAAGGAACTACAACACCACCGCACTATGAGGAAGGCTTTTAACTCCACCTGGTAAAGGGTGCTCTGAACTTGCTTCCAAGCCGTCCGGACCCTGCCTGTACCTGTGGGCTGGTGCCCTGGACTGTGGATGCCTGAAGTCTACAGTAAACCTGGTAAAGATACTGCAAACCTGTGTCCTCCATTCTTTACTGCACCATTCACCATCTTCCATCTACACACCGGGAGCCCTGGGGACATACTTCACCTGTAGGAAGTTATACGATCTAGCTGCCATAACATCACCCCAGAGGACCCCTTAAAGCAGCGTCGGTCACCCTGACCGAATACCACAGGTGGCGTCACAAACACAAACTATAATCAATACCCCTTTTTACATGGGTGCCCAGGGCTACAGACCGGGTCGCCACCATGACATCCCCTGTGAATACCGGACCCGGAACCGGGTACCCCACGGCCCTGGCGGGCGACTATTATATTGGGCGGTAAGGGGAGACGTTATTGTACCACACAGCAGGTGCAGTAATAGGGACACATATGGCAGCAGCGGCTCAGTATTGGGGTATCAGGTGCAGTAATAGGGACACATACGGCAGCAGCGGCTCAGTATTGGGGTATCAGGTGCAGTAATAGGGACACACACGGCAGCAGCGGCTCAGTATTGGGGTATCAGGTGCAGTAATAGGGACACATACGGCAGCAGCAGCTCAGTATTGGGGTATCAGGTGCAGTAATAGGGACACATACGGCAGCAGTGGCTCAGTATTGGGGTATCAGGTGCAGTAGTAGGGACACATACGGCAGCGGCGGCTCAGTATTGGGGTATTAGGTGCAGTAATAGGGGCACATATGGCAGCAGCGGCTCAGTATTGGGGTATCAGGTGCAGTAATAGGGACACCTACAGCAGCGGCTCAGTACTGGGGTATCAGGTGCAGTAATAGGGACACATACGGCAGCAGCGGCTCAGTATTGGGGCATCAGGTGCAGTAATAGGGACACATACTGCAGCAGCGGCTCAGTATTGGGGCATCAGGTGCAGTAATAGGGACACATACGGCAGCAGCGGCTCAGTATTGGGGTATCAGGTGCAGTAATAGGGACACATACGGCAGCAGTGGCTCAGTATTGGGGTATCAGGGGCAGTAACAGGGACACATACGGCAGCAGTGGCTCAGTATTGGGGTATCAGGGGCAGTAACAGGGACACATACAACAGCAGCGGCTCAGTATTGGGGTATCAGGTGCAGTAATAGGGACACATACGGCAGCGGCGGCTCAGTATTGGGGTATCAGGTGCAGTAATAGGGACACATACGGCAGCAGCGACTCAGTATTGGGGTATTAGGTGCAGTAATAGGGGCACATATGGCAGCAGCGGCTCAGTATTGGGGTATCAGGGGCAGTAATAGGGACACCTACAGCAGCGGCTCAGTACTGGGGTATCAGGTGCAGTAATAGGGACACATACGGCAGCAGCGGCTCAGTATTGGGGCATCAGGTGCAGTAATAGGGACACATACGGCAGCAGCGGCTCAGTATTGGGGCATCAGGTGCAGTAATAGGGACACATACGGCAGCAGCGGCTCAGTATTGGGGTATCAGGTGCAGTAATAGGGACACATACGGCAGCAGTGGCTCAGTATTGGGGTATCAGGGGCAGTAACAGGGACACATATGGCAGCAGTGGCTCAGTATTGGGGTATCAGGGGCAGTAACAGGGACACATACAACAGCAGCGGCTCAGTATTGGGGTATCAGGTGCAGTAATAGGGACACATACGGCAGCAGCGGCTCAGTATTGGGGTATCAGGTGTAGTAATAGGGACACATACGGCAGCAGCGGCTCAGTATTGGGGTATCGGGCAGTAATAGGGACACATACGGCAGCAGCGGCTCAGTATTGTGATATCAGGTGAAGTAATAGGGACACATACGGCAGCAGCGGCTCAGTATTGGGGTATCAGGTGCAGTAATAAGGACACATACGGCAGCAGCGGCTCAGTATTGGGGTATCAGGTGCAGTAATAGGGACACATACGGCAGCAGCGGCTCAGTATTGGGGTATCAGGTGCAGTAATAGGGACACATATGGCAGCAGTGGCTCAGTATAGGGGTATCAGGGGCAGTAATAGGGACACATACGGCAGCAGCGGCTCAGTATTGGGGTATCAGGGGCAGTAATAGGGACACATACGGCAGCAGTGGCTCAGTATTGGGGTATAAGGGGCAGTAATAGGGACACATACGGCAGCAGCGGCTCAGTATTGTGATATCAGGTGCAGTAATAGGGACACATACGGCAGCAGCGGCTCAGTATTGGGGTATCAGGTGCAGTAATAGGGACACATATGGCAGCAGTGGCTCAGTATTGGGGTATCAGGTGCAGTAATAGGGACACATACGGCAGCAGCGGCTCAATATTGGGGTATTAGGGGCAGTAACAGGGACACATACGGCAGCAGTGGCTCAGTATTGGGGTATCAGGGGCAGTAACAGGGACACATATGGCAGCAGCGGCTCAGTATTGGGGTATCAGGGGCAGTAATAGGGACACATACGGCAGCAGCGGCTCAGTATTGGGATATCAGGGGCAGTAACAGGGACACATGGCAGCAGCGGCTCAGTATTGGGGTATCAGGGGCAGTAACAGGGACACATATGGTAGCAGCGGCTCAGTATTGGGGTATCAGGGGCAGTAATAGGGACACATACGGCAGCAGCGGCTCAATATTGGGATATCAGGGGCAGTAACAGGGACACATATGGCAGCAGCGGCTCAGTATTGGGGTATCAGGGGCAGTAATAGGGACACATACGGCAGCAGCGGCTCAGTATTGGGGTATCAGGGGCAGTAACAGGGACACATATGGCAGCAGCGGCTCAGTATTGGGGTATCAGCAGAATGAGGAGTTTGTGCAGATTGTGGATAGATATAGATGATGCTGGAAATGTGAGAATTCAGATGTGGCTTTGTTATAATCTCTGCAGATCAGTCATGTTTGGAGAAGTTGTCATGTTGGTCTGGACCAGATGGAGTAGATGAGAAAAGTGAACGATTCCTTCAGAAAGAACATCAGCGGTAAGTCACCATCTATAACTGCTGTAATATCTTATATGGCTGCAGGACCGGTATCTACCTCTACAGTATAAGGTCTCCATATAGGAATATCAGTGTTTTTGTATATAGATGTATTTTAAATCACAGCGCGTCATCTGCTGATGTTCCCCTATACTCACAATTAGGGTGCACCACGTAGCTGTAGTCAGGATTAGCTGGTTAGGGGCCCACTCATATTTTTTCCCCCCACCCCAAGCTGAAGCCCTAACTGCACCTCTAGTCACAATACCTTCTGTTACATTTGTGGAGAGTACACGCTTAAGCTCCACAGATGCACCATGACAGCTCTCATCATGAAAGCCTATGATTTTGCTCATGACAAATCCTGGGCTCCTCACATCTGTTGTGTGAGATGTGCTGTTGATCTTAGAGGTTAACTGAGAGGTTCTCGCAAGTCAATGCCGTTTGCTGTCCTAATGATCAATGATTTGGCAGGAGCAGAAGGATCATGTGACGAACTGTTACTTCTCTGCTAAGAATAAGAAGTCCACTGAATATCCCAATCTGTCTTCAGCTATGAGACCGGTGCCACATGATGACGCTTGTTATAATCCGGTGACCTTGGAGCCGCATGGAACTTTCTCTGAGTTGGTGGAAGCTGTACTCACCGCAAATCCTGAACTTAACACCGCAACTAGAAGTAGCCGTGGGGTGTGCCTAACAAATCCTAGACACCTTGACACAGCCGGAGGACTAAATACCCCTATAGATAGAAATAGGAAATCTACCTTGCCTCAGAGCAGAACCCCAAAGGATAGGCAGCCCCCCACAAATATTGACTGTGAGTAGTAGAGGAAAAGACACACGCAGGCAGGAAACAGGATTTAGCAAAAGAGGCCACTCTAGCTAAAATAGGAAAGGATAGGACAGAATCCTAAGCGGTCAGTATTAAAACCCTTCCAAAAATATCCACAGCAGAAAATACAAAAAATTCCACCATCTAACTAAAGATGTGGAGCGTATATCTGCAACTCCAGAGAATCCAACAAGACTGAGAAAATACTGACACAGTCTAAGCTGGACAAGAGAATACAAATGAATAGCACAGAATTATTAAGCACACAGCATGTGTGCCACAGAAACAAAAACCACTTATCTTTGCTGAATTGGCAGCAAGGCAGGAGGAACCAGACAAAGATCCAAAACCTCCCAGAACCATGGGCAACTGGCAAGGACTAAAGAATCCTGCACACCTAAATATCCCAGTCAGAACTGCAATCAGCAGATACACCTGGCCAGGACTGCAACTCAGGGACAACTGCATTCCCACCTACAACCACTGGAGGGAACCCAAAAGCAGAATTCACAACAGTACCCCCCCCCCCCTTGAGGAGCGGTCACCGAACCCTCACCAGGGCCCCCACGACGATCAGGACGAGCCAGATGAAAGGCACGGACCAAATCAGCAGCATGGACATCAGATGCAAAAACCCAAGAATTATCCTCCTGGCCATAACCCTTCCATTTGACAAGGTACTGAAGCCTCCGCCTCGAAAAACGAGAATCCAAAATCTTCTCAACCACATACTCCAACTCTCCATCAACCAACACAGGGGCCGGAGGATCAACAGAGGGAACAACGGGCACCACATATTTCCGCAATAAAGATTTATGGAAGACATTATGGATAGCAAAAGAGGCCGGAAGGGCCAATCGAAAAGACACCAGATTAATAATCTCAGAAATCTTATAAGGATCAATAAACCGAGGCTTAAACTTAGGGGAAGAAACCTTCATAGGATATAAAAGATCACTGCACACGCTCAAAGCGAAGATATGCTCTCAAGTGGAAGTTTATTGATAGTTGATGCAGGAAAAAGCGACTGGTCAATTTTTGACGTTTCGGCTAAAGCATAGCCTTGGTCACAACGTCGCTGCAACAAATACAGAAATACAAATATTTACAAAAATATATACAATGAAATCGTGTTATGTACACTATATATAAACAATCTACATAAAGGAAACTTGTGATGAACATGTACAGAGAAATAGCTCTGTAAGACAATGTAACGAGATGTATTTTAAAATAAGATGATACACTGTAGAGGGATATCTATAAAAAGAGAAACTGGAAAAAGGAACTGGGTTCACCTGGGCATAGGTGTATATGTAAATGTGACCGTAGAATAGTACATGCAATATGACACACATAGATGTTAAGAACAAAGTTTCAAAGGTAAAAGGTGGCCTATGTGGTTCTATCGTGCCAGAGAGTAGTGTCTAACTGAATTGGGGCGACAAGAGGAGTAGCCCACCTAGAGTGCAGAGTCCGTCTCAGTTTAAGGGTAGTGCAGGTGTAGCACTGGTATGAGGTAGCGGCCTGGTAGGGATGAATGATAGAAATGAAAACCACTGTACACTGCAGGTTATGATAAAATTCGTGGAGAAGAACAAGGACCTACCCTGTGGAAGGCTTGAATTCAGGGCTGAGCAATGTCTCTTTGCAAGAGTGATAAAATGGGTAAAGCTCCAGGTACTGTGCCCAAGGCCTGTTGAGAGGCATGATAATGAATACATATGTTCATATTTTCATAACTATGTGTTGTAGTAGTTACAGGTTAAAAAAAGGGGCACCTGACCTGTGGGTATGTGAAACGGCAAAGGTACTTTACTAAGTGGTGTGCCCGGAAAATCACGAGTAGGAGTATTTACTAGATGATTCTTGGGGTACCGCAACCAAGTATACAGCACTGGCAGGAAAAGAAAATGTGTGGCGTTAAATAAGGGGGTAGAAAGAGGGGGGTTTGAATAAAATGACAATACTCATCTGCTGGCTTTCACATACGTCCATGTAAGTTGTAACTGACGCAGCCGTGTCAGATTAGGAGTAAAGGCTGATGCTCCTGGTGGTCCCTTCAAGTGGGCAGCGGTTTGCGCTGTAAGGCGAACGGCGTTGCTGGAGACACAGCCGTGTCTCAATAGGTGCTAGCGCTGGTGCTGGGACTTCCCAAGGAGGGCCGGTGCCGACACTCCCGTGTCTCAGCTGTGCCCGGCG
>NW_027194381.1:0-94764 GCF_032444005.1 Ranitomeya imitator | reverse complement strand
AGTGCAACCCTATCCTAAGTGCAACCCTATCCGAAGTGCAACCCTATCCCTAAGTACAACCCTGAGTGCAACCCTATCCCTAAGTGCAACCCTATCCCTAAGTGCAACCCTATCCCTAAGTGCAACCCTAAGTGCAACCCTATCCCTAAGTGCAACCCTAAGTGCAACCCTATCCTAAGTGCAACCCTAAGTGCAACCCTATCCCTAAGTGCAACCCTGAGTGCAACCGTAAGTGCAACCCTATCCCTAAGTGCAACCCTATCCCTAAGTGCAACCCTATCCCTAAGTGCAACCCTATCCCTAAGTGCAACCCTGAGTGCAACCCTATCCCTAAGTGCAACCCTAAGTGGAACCCTATCCCTAAGTGCAACCCTATCCCTAAGTGCAACCCTATCCATAAGTGCAACCCTATCCCTGAGTGCAACCCTGAGTGCAACCCTAAGGTCAACCCTATCCCTAAGTGCAACCCTAAGTGCAACCCTATCCCTAAGTGCAACCCTATCCCTAAGTGCAACCCTATCCCTAAGTGCAACCCTATCCCTAAGTGCAACCCTATCCCTAAGTGCAACCCTATCCCTGAGTGCTACCCTGAGTGCAACCCTAAGTGCAACCCTATCCCTAAGTGCAACCCTAAGTGCAACCCTAAGTGCAACCCTATCCCTAAGTGCAACCCTATCCCTAAGTGCAACCCTATCCCTGAGTGCAACCCTGAGTGCAACCCTAAGTGCAACCCTATCCCTAAGTGCAACCCTAAGTGCAACCCTATCCCTAAGTGAAACCCTAAGTGCAACCCTGAGTGCAACCCTAAGTGCAACCCTAAGTGCAACCCTATCCCTAAGTGCAACCCTAAGTGCAACCCTATCCCTAAGTGCAACCCTATCCCTAAGTGCAACCCTATCCCTAAGTGCAACCCTATCCCTAAGTGCAACCCTAAGTGCAACCCTATCTCTAAGTGCAACCCTATCCATAAGTGCAACCCTAAGTGCAACCCTATCCCTAAGTGCAACCCTATCCCTAAGTGCAACCCTATCCCTAAGTGCAACCCTATCCCTAAGTGCAACCCTAAGTGCAACCCTATCCCTAAGTGCAACCCTATCCCTAAGTGCAACCCTGAGTGCAACCCTAAGTGCAACCCTATCCCTAAGTGCAACCCTAAGTGCAACCCTATCCCTAAGTGCAACCCTAAGTGCAACCCTATCCCTTAGTGCAACCTTTAGTGCAACCCTAAGTGCAACCCTAAGTGCAACCCTATCCCTAAGTGCAACCCTAAGTGCAACCCTATCCCTAAGTGCAACCCTATCCCTAAGTGCAACCCTAAGTGCAACCGTAAGTGCAACCCTAAGTGCAACCCTATCCCTAAGTGCAACCCTAAGTGCAACCCTATCCCTAAGTGCAACCCTAAGTGCAACCCTATCCCTAAGTGCAACCCTAAGTGCAACCCTAAGTGCAACCCTATCTCTAAGTGCAACCCTAAGTCCAACCCTATCCCTAAGTGCAACCCTGAGTGCAACCCTAAGTGCAACCCTATCCCTAAGTGCAACCCTAAGTGCAACCCTATCCCTAAGTGCAACCCTAAGTGCAACCCTATCCCTAAGTGCAACCCTAAGTGCAACC
Source organism: Ranitomeya imitator (assembly GCF_032444005.1). Taxonomy (NCBI): domain Eukaryota; kingdom Metazoa; phylum Chordata; class Amphibia; order Anura; family Dendrobatidae; genus Ranitomeya; species Ranitomeya imitator. The sequence goes on along the minus strand of NW_027194381.1, from coordinate 93,150 downwards.
CTATCCCTAAGTGCAACCCTATCCTTAAGTGCAACCCTATCCCTAAGTGCAACCCTATCCCTAAGTGCAACCCTATCCCTAAGTGCAACCCTATCCCTAAGTGCAACCCTGAGTGCAACCCTGAGTGCAACCCTAAGTGCAACCCTAAGTGCAACCCTAAGTGCAACCCTATCCCTAAGTGCAACCCTAAGTGCAACCCTATCCCTAAGTGCAACCCTAAGTGCAACCGTAAGTGCAAACCCTAAGTGCAACCGTAAGTGCAACCCTATCCCTAAGTGCAACCCTATCCCTAAGTGCAACCCTATCCCTAAGTGCAACCCTAAGTGCAACCCTATCTCTAAGTGCAACCCTAAGTGCAACCCTATCCCTAAGTGCAACCCTATCCCTAAGTGCAACCCTATCCCTAAGTGCAACCCTGAGTGCAACCCTAAGTGCAACCCTATCCCTAAGTGCAACCCTAAGTGCAACCCTATCCCTAAGTGCAACCCTAAGTGCAACCCTATCCCTAAGTGCAACCCTAAGTGCAAACCCTAAGTGCAACCCCTAAGTGCAACCCTATCCCTAAGTGCAACCCTAAGTGGAACCCTTTCCCTAAGTGCAAACCCTATCCCTAAGTGCAACCCTATCCCTAAGTGCAACCCTATCCCTGAGTGCTACCCTGAGTGCAACCCTAAGTGCAACCCTATCCCTAAATGCAACCCTAAGTGCAACCCTAAGTGCAACCCTAAGTGCAACCCTATCCCTAAGTGCAACCCCTATCCCTAAGTGCAACCCTATCCCTGAGTGCAACCCTGAGTGCAACCCTAAGTGCAACCCTATCCCTAAGTGCAACCCTAAGTGCAACCCTATCCCTAAGTGAAACCCTAAGTACAACCCTGAGTGCAACCCTAAGTGCAACCCTAAGTGCAACCCTATCCCTAAGTGCAACCCTAAGTGCAACCCTATCCCTAAGTGCAACCATAAGTGCAACCCTAAGTGCAACCCTATCCCTAAGTGCAACCCTATCCCTGAGTGCAACCCTATCTCTAAGTGCAACCCTAAGTGCAACCCTATCCCTAAGTGCAACCCTATCCCTAAGTGCAACCGAGTGCAACCCTAAGTGCAACCCTATCCCTAAGTGCAACCCTAAGTGCAACCCTATCCCTAAATGCAACCCTAAGTGCAACCCTTTCCCTAAGTGCAACCCTAAGTGCAACCCTAAGTGCAACCCTATCCCTAAGTGCAACCCTAAGTGGAACCCTATCCCTAAGTGCAACCCTATCCCTAAGTGCAACCCTATCCATAAGTGCAACCCTATCCCTGAGTGCAACCCTGAGTGCAACCCTAAGGTCAACCCTATCCCTAAGTGCAACCCTAAGTGCAACCCTATCCCTAAGTGCAACCCTATCCCTAAGTGCAACCCTATCCCTAAGTGCAACCCTATCCCTAAGTGCAACCCTATCCCTAAGTGCAACCCTATCCCTGAGTGCTACCCTGAGTGCAACCCTAAGTGCAACCCTATCCCTAAGTGCAACCCTAAGTGCAACCCTAAGTGCAACCCTATCCCTAAGTGCAACCCTATCCCTAAGTGCAACCCTATCCCTGAGTGCAACCCTGAGTGCAACCCTAAGTGCAACCCTATCCCTAAGTGCAACCCTAAGTGCAACCCTATCCCTAAGTGAAACCCTAAGTGCAACCCTGAGTGCAACCCTAAGTGCAACCCTAAGTGCAACCCTATCCCTAAGTGCAACCCTAAGTGCAACCCTATCCCTAAGTGCAACCCTATCCCTAAGTGCAACCCTATCCCTAAGTGCAACCCTAAGTGCAACCCTATCTCTAAGTGCAACCCTATCCATAAGTGCAACCCTAAGTGCAACCCTATCCCTAAGTGCAACCCTATCCCTAAGTGCAACCCTATCCCTAAGTGCAACCCTATCCCTAAGTGCAACCCTAAGTGCAACCCTATCCCTAAGTGCAACCCTATCCCTAAGTGCAACCCTGAGTGCAACCCTAAGTGCAACCCTATCCCTAAGTGCAACCCTAAGTGCAACCCTATCCCTAAGTGCAACCCTAAGTGCAACCCTATCCCTTAGTGCAACCTTTAGTGCAACCCTAAGTGCAACCCTAAGTGCAACCCTATCCCTAAGTGCAACCCTAAGTGCAACCCTATCCCTAAGTGCAACCCTATCCCTAAGTGCAACCCTAAGTGCAACCGTAAGTGCAACCCTAAGTGCAACCCTATCCCTAAGTGCAACCCTATCCCTAAGTGCAACCCTAAGTGCAACCCTATCCCTAAGTGCAACCCTAAGTGCAACCCTATCCCTAAGTGCAACCCTAAGTGCAACCCTATCCCTAAGTGCAACCCTAAGTGCAACCCTAAGTGCAACCCTATCTCTAAGTGCAACCCTAAGTCCAACCCTATCCCTAAGTGCAACCCTGAGTGCAACCCTAAGTGCAACCCTATCCCTAAGTGCAACCCTAAGTGCAACCCTATCCCTAAGTGCAACCCTAAGTGCAACCCTATCCCTAAGTGCAACCCTAAGTGCAACCCTATCCCTAAGTGCAACCCTATCCTTAAGTGCAACCCTATCCCTAAGTGCAACCCTATCCCTAAGTGCAACCCTATCCCTAAGTGCAACCCTATCCCTAAGTGCAACCCTGAGTGCAACCCTGAGTGCAACCCTAAGTGCAACCCTAAGTGCAACCCTAAGTGCAACCCTATCCCTAAGTGCAACCCTAAGTGCAACCCTATCCCTAAGTGCAACCCTAAGTGCAACCGTAAGTGCAACCCTAAGTGCAACCGTAAGTGCAACCCTATCCCTAAGTGCAACCCTATCCCTAAGTGCAACCCTATCCCTAAGTGCAACCCTAAGTGCAACCCTATCTCTAAGTGCAACCCTAAGTGCAACCCTATCCCTAAGTGCAACCCTATCCCTAAGTGCAACCCTATCCCTAAGTGCAACCCTGAGTGCAACCCTAAGTGCAACCCTATCCCTAAGTGCAACCCTAAGTGCAACCCTATCCCTAAGTGCAACCCTAAGTGCAACCCTATCCCTAAGTGCAACCCTAAGTGCAACCCTAAGTGCAACCCTAAGTGCAACCCTATCCCTAAGTGCAACCCTAAGTGGAACCCTATCCCTAAGTGCAACCCTATCCCTAAGTGCAACCCTATCCCTAAGTGCAACCCTATCCCTGAGTGCTACCCTGAGTGCAACCCTAAGTGCAACCCTATCCCTAAATGCAACCCTAAGTGCAACCCTAAGTGCAACCCTAAGTGCAACCCTATCCCTAAGTGCAACCCTATCCCTAAGTGCAACCCTATCCCTGAGTGCAACCCTGAGTGCAACCCTAAGTGCAACCCTATCCCTAAGTGCAACCCTAAGTGCAACCCTATCCCTAAGTGAAACCCTAAGTACAACCCTGAGTGCAACCCTAAGTGCAACCCTAAGTGCAACCCTATCCCTAAGTGCAACCCTAAGTGCAACCCTATCCCTAAGTGCAACCATAAGTGCAACCCTAAGTGCAACCCTATCCCTAAGTGCAACCCTATCCCTGAGTGCAACCCTATCTCTAAGTGCAACCCTAAGTGCAACCCTATCCCTAAGTGCAACCCTATCCCTAAGTGCAACCGAGTGCAACCCTAAGTGCAACCCTATCCCTAAGTGCAACCCTAAGTGCAACCCTATCCCTAAATGCAACCCTAAGTGCAACCCTTTCCCTAAGTGCAACCCTAAGTGCAACCCTAAGTGCAACCCTATCCCTAAGTGCAACCCTAAGTGGAACCCTATCCCTAAGTGCAACCCTATCCCTAAGTGCAACCCTATCCATAAGTGCAACCCTATCCCTGAGTGCAACCCTGAGTGCAACCCTAAGTGCAACCCTATCCCTAAGTGCAACCCTAAGTGCAACCCTATCCCTAAGTGCAACCCTAAGTGCAACCTCTAAGTGCAACCCTAAGTGCAACCCTATCCTTAAGTGCAACCCTAAGTGCAACCCTATCCCTAAGTGCAACCCTATCCCTAAGTGCAACCCTATCCCTAAGTGCAACCCTATCCCTGAGTGCAACCGAGTGCAACCCTAAGTGCAACCCTATCCCTAAGTGCAACCCTAAGTGCAACCCTATCCCTAAGTGCAACCCTAAGTGCAACCCTATCCCTAAGTGCAACCCTGAGTGCAACCGTAAGTGCAACCCTAAGTGCAACCCTATCCCTAAGTGCAACCCTATCCCGAAGTGCAACCCTATCCCTAAGTGCAACCCTAAGTGCAACCCTATCCCTAAGTGCAACCCTAAGTGCAACCCTATCCCTAAGTGCAACCCTGAGTGCAACCGTAAGTGCAACCCTAAGTGCAACCCTATCCCTAAGTGCAACCCTATCCCTGAGTGCAACCCTATCTCTAAGTGCAACCCTAAGTGCAACCCTATCCCTAAGTGCAACCCTATCCCTAAGTGCAACCCTGAGTGCAACCCTAAGTGCAACCCTATCCCTAAGTGCAACCCTAAGTGCAACCCTATCCCTAAATGCAACCCTAAGTGCAACCCTATCCCTAAGTGCAACCCTAAGTGCAACCCTAAGTGCAACCCTATCCCTAAGTGCAACCCTAAGTGCAACCCTATCCCTAAGTGCAACCCTAAGTGCAACCCTAAGTGCAACCCTAAGTGCAACCCTAAGTGCAACCCTATCCCTAAGTGCAACCCTATCCCTAAGTGCAACCCTATCCCTGAGTGCAACCCTATCCCTAAGTGCAACCCTATCCCTAAGTGCAACCCTATCCCTAAGTGCAATCCTAAGTGCAACCCTAAGTGCAACCCTAAGTGCAACCCTATCCCTAAGTGCAACCCTATCCCTAAGTGCAACCCTATCCCTAAGTGCAACCCTATCCCTAAGTGCAACCCTAAGTGCAACCCTATCCCTAAGTGCAACCCTATCCATAAGTGCAACCCTAAGTGCAACCCTATCCCTAAGTGCAACCCTATCCCTAAGTGCAACCCTATCCCTAAGTGCAACCCTATCCCTAAGTGCAACCCTAAGTGCAACCCTATCCCTAAGTGCAACCCTATCCCTAAGTGCAACCCTGAGTGCAACCCTAAGTGCAACCCTATCCCTAAGTGCAACCCTAAGTGCAACCCTATCCCTTAGTGCAACCTTTAGTGCAACCCTAAGTGCAACCCTAAGTGCAACCCTATCCCTAAGTGCAACCCTAAGTGCAACCCTATCCCTAAGTGCAACCCTATCCCTAAGTGCAACCCTATCCCTAAGTGCAACCCTAAGTGCAACCGTAAGTGCAACCCTAAGTGCAACCCTATCCCTAAGTGCAACCCTATCCCTAAGTGCAACCCTAAGTGCAACCCTAAGTGCAACCCTATCCCTAAGTGCAACCGTATCCCTAAGTGCAACCCTATCCCTAAGTGCAACCCTATCCCTAAGTGCAACCCTAAGTGCAACCCTATCCCTAAGTGCAACCCTATCCATAAGTGCAACCCTAAGTGCAACCCTATCCCTAAGTGCAACCCTATCCCTAAGTGCAACCCTATCCCTAAGTGCAACCCTATCCCTAAGTGCAACCCTAAGTGCAACCCTATCCCTAAGTGCAACCCTATCCCTAAGTGCAACCCTGAGTGCAACCCTAAGTGCAACCCTATCCCTAAGTGCAACCCTAAGTGCAACCCTATCCCTAAGTGCAACCCTAAGTGCAACCCTATCCCTTAGTGCAACCTTTAGTGCAACCCTAAGTGCAACCCTAAGTGCAACCCTATCCCTAAGTGCAACCCTAAGTGCAACCCTATCCCTAAGTGCAACCCTATCCCTAAGTGCAACCCTAAGTGCAACCGTAAGTGCAACCCTAAGTGCAACCCTATCCCTAAGTGCAACCCTATCCCTAAGTGCAACCCTAAGTGCAACCCTATCCCTAAGTGCAACCCTAAGTGCAACCCTATCCCTAAGTGCAACCCTAAGTGCAACCCTATCCCTAAGTGCAACCCTAAGTGCAACCCTAAGTGCAACCCTATCTCTAAGTGCAACCCTAAGTCCAACCCTATCCCTAAGTGCAACCCTGAGTGCAACCCTAAGTGTAACCCTATCCCTAAGTGCAACCCTAAATGCAACCCTATCCCTAAGTGCAACCCTAAGTGCAACCCTATCCCTAAGTGCAACCCTAAGTGCAACCCTATCCCTAAGTGCAACCCTATCCTTAAGTGCAACCCTATCCCTAAGTGCAACCCTATCCCTAAGTGCAACCCTATCCCTAAGTGCAACCCTATCCCTAAGTGCAACCCTGAGTGCAACCCTGAGTGCAACCCTAAGTGCAACCCTAAGTGCAACCCTATCCCTAAGTGCAACCCTAAGTGCAACCCTATCCCTAAGTGCAACCCTAAGTGCAACCGTAAGTGCAACCCTAAGTGCAACCGTAAGTGCAACCCTATCCCTAAGTGCAACCCTAAGTGCAACCCTATCTCTAAGTGCAACCCTAAGTGCAACCCTATCCCTAAGTGCAACCCTATCCCTAAGTGCAACCCTATCCCTAAGTGCAACCCTGAGTGCAACCCTAAGTGCAACCCTATCCCTAAGTGCAACCCTAAGTGCAACCCTATCCCTAAGTGCAACCCTAAGTGCAACCCTATCCCTAAGTGCAACCCTAAGTGCAACCCTAAGTGCAACCCTAAGTGCAACCCTATCCCTAAGTGCAACCCTAAGTGGAACCCTATCCCTAAGTGCAACCCTATCCCTAAGTGCAACCCTATCCCTAAGTGCAACCCTATCCCTGAGTGCTACCCTGAGTGCAACCCTAAGTGCAACCCTATCCCTAAATGCAACCCTAAGTGCAACCCTAAGTGCAACCCTAAGTGCAACCCTATCCCTAAGTGCAACCCTATCCCTAAGTGCAACCCTATCCCTAAGTGCAACCCTATCCCTGAGTGCAACCCTGAGTGCAACCCTAAGTGCAACCCTATCCCTAAGTGCAACCCTAAGTGCAACCCTAAGTGCAACCCTAAGTGCAACCCTATCCCTAAGTGCAACCCTATCCCTAAGTGCAACCCTATCCATAAGTGCAACCCTAAGTGCAACCCTATCCCTAAGTGCAACCCTATCCCTAAGTGCAACCCTATCCCTAAGTGCAACCCTATCCCTAAGTGCAACCCTAAGTGCAACCCTATCCCTAAGTGCAACCCTATCCCTAAGTGCAACCCTGAGTGCAACCCTAAGTGCAACCCTATCCCTAAGTGCAACCCTAAGTGCAACCCTATCCCTAAGTGCAACCTTAAGTGCAACCCTATCCCTTAGTGCAACCTTTAGTGCAACCCTAAGTGCAACCCTAAGTGCAACCCTATCCCTAAGTGCAACCCTAAGTGCAACCCTATCCCTAAGTGCAACCCTATCCCTAAGTGCAACCCTATCCCTAAGTGCAACCCTAAGTGCAACCGTAAGTGCAACCCTAAGTGCAACCCTATCCCTAAGTGCAACCCTATCCCTAAGTGCAACCCTAAGTGCAACCCTAAGTGCAACCCTATCCCTAAGTGCAACCCTATCCCTTAGTGCAACCTTTAGTGCAACCCTAAGTGCAACCCTAAGTGCAACCCTATCCCTAAGTGCAACCCTAAGTGCAACCCTATCCCTAAGTGCAACCCTATCCCTAAGTGCAACCCTATCCCTAAGTGCAACCCTAAGTGCAACCGTAAGTGCAACCCTAAGTGCAACCCTATCCCTAAGTGCAACCCTATCCCTAAGTGCAACCCTAAGTGCAACCCTAAGTGCAACCCTATCCCTAAGTGCAACCCTATCCCTAAGTGCAACCCTATCCCTAAGTGCAACCCTATCCATAAGTGCAACCCTAAGTGCAACCCTATCCCTAAGTGCAACCCTATCCCTAAGTGCAACCCTATCCCTAAGTGCAACCCTATCCCTAAGTGCAACCCTAAGTGCAACCCTATCCCTAAGTGCAACCCTAAGTGCAACCCTATCCCTTAGTGCAACCTTTAGTGCAACCCTAAGTGCAACCCTAAGTGCAACCCTATCCCTAAGTGCAACCCTAAGTGCAACCCTATCCCTAAGTGCAACCCTATCCCTAAGTGCAACCCTAAGTGCAACCGTAAGTGCAACCCTAAGTGCAACCCTATCCCTAAGTGCAACCCTATCCCTAAGTGCAACCCTAAGTGCAACCCTATCCCTAAGTGCAACCCTAAGTGCAACCCTATCCCTAAGTGCAACCCTAAGTGCAACCCTATCCCTAAGTGCAACCCTAAGTGCAACCCTAAGTGCAACCCTATCGCTAAGTGCAACCCTAAGTCCAACCCTATCCCTAAGTGCAACCCTGAGTGCAACCCTAAGTGCAACCCTATCCCTAAGTGCAACCCTAAGTGCAACCCTATCCCTAAGTGCAACCCTAAGTGCAACCCTATCCCTAAGTGCAACCCTAAGTGCAACCCTATCCCTAAGTGCAACCCTAAGTGCAACCCTATCCCTAAGTGCAACCCTGAGTGCAACCGTAAGTGCAACCCTAAGTGCAACCCTATCCCTAAGTACAACCCTGAGTGCAACCCTATCCCTAAGTGCAACCCTATCCCTAAGTGCAACCCTATCCCTAAGTGCAACCCTAAGTGCAACCCTATCCCTAAGTGCAACCCTAAGTGCAACCCTATCCCTAAGTGCAACCCTAAGTGCAACCCTATCCCTAAGTGCAACCCTGAGTGCAACCGTAAGTGCAACCCTATCCCTAAGTGCAACCCTATCCCTAAGTGCAACCCTATCCCTAAGTGCAACCCTATCCCTAAGTGCAACCCTGAGTGCAACCCTATCCCTAAGTGCAACCCTAAGTGGAACCCTATCCCTAAGTGCAACCCTATCCCTAAGTGCAACCCTATCCATAAGTGCAACCCTATCCCTGAGTGCAACCCTGAGTGCAACCCTAAGGTCAACCCTATCCCTAAGTGCAACCCTAAGTGCAACCCTATCCCTAAGTGCAACCCTATCCCTAAGTGCAACCCTATCCCTAAGTGCAACCCTATCCCTAAGTGCAACCCTATCCCTAAGTGCAACCCTATCCCTGAGTGCTACCCTGAGTGCAACCCTAAGTGCAACCCTATCCCTAAGTGCAACCCTAAGTGCAACCCTATCCCTAAGTGCAACCCTAAGTGCAACCCTATCCCTAAGTGCAACCCTGAGTGCAACCGTAAGTGCAACCCTAAGTGCAACCCTATCCCTAAGTGCAACCCTATCCCGAAGTGCAACCCTATCCCTAAGTACAACCCTGAGTGCAACCCTATCCCTAAGTGCAACCCTATCCCTAAGTGCAACCCTATCCCTAAGTGCAACCCTAAGTGCAACCCTATCCCTAAGTGCAACCCTAAGTGCAACCCTATCCCTAAGTGCAACCCTAAGTGCAACCCTATCCCTAAGTGCAACCCTGAGTGCAACCGTAAGTGCAACCCTATCCCTAAGTGCAACCCTATCCCTAAGTGCAACCCTATCCCTAAGTGCAACCCTATCCCTAAGTGCAACCCTGAGTGCAACCCTATCCCTAAGTGCAACCCTAAGTGGAACCCTATCCCTAAGTGCAACCCTATCCCTAAGTGCAACCCTATCCATAAGTGCAACCCTATCCCTGAGTGCAACCCTGAGTGCAACCCTAAGGTCAACCCTATCCCTAAGTGCAACCCTAAGTGCAACCCTATCCCTAAGTGCAACCCTATCCCTAAGTGCAACCCTATCCCTAAGTGCAACCCTATCCCTAAGTGCAACCCTATCCCTAAGTGCAACCCTATCCCTGAGTGCTACCCTGAGTGCAACCCTAAGTGCAACCCTATCCCTAAGTGCAACCCTAAGTGCAACCCTAAGTGCAACCCTATCCCTAAGTGCAACCCTATCCCTAAGTGCAACCCTATCCCTGAGTGCAACCCTGAGTGCAACCCTAAGTGCAACCCTATCCCTAAGTGCAACCCTAAGTGCAACCCTATCCCTAAGTGAAACCCTAAGTGCAACCCTGAGTGCAACCCTAAGTGCAACCCTAAGTGCAACCCTATCCCTAAGTGCAACCCTAAGTGCAACCCTATCCCTAAGTGCAACCCTATCCCTAAGTGCAACCCTATCCCTAAGTGCAACCCTATCCCTAAGTGCAACCCTAAGTGCAACCCTATCTCTAAGTGCAACCCTATCCATAAGTGCAACCCTAAGTGCAACCCTATCCCTAAGTGCAACCCTATCCCTAAGTGCAACCCTATCCCTAAGTGCAACCCTATCCCTAAGTGCAACCCTAAGTGCAACCCTATCCCTAAGTGCAACCCTATCCCTAAGTGCAACCCTGAGTGCAACCCTAAGTGCAACCCTATCCCTAAGTGCAACCCTAAGTGCAACCCTATCCCTAAGTGCAACCCTAAGTGCAACCCTATCCCTTAGTGCAACCTTTAGTGCAACCCTAAGTGCAACCCTAAGTGCAACCCTATCCCTAAGTGCAACCCTAAGTGCAACCCTATCCCTAAGTGCAACCCTATCCCTAAGTGCAACCCTAAGTGCAACCGTAAGTGCAACCCTAAGTGCAACCCTATCCCTAAGTGCAACCCTAAGTGCAACCCTATCCCTAAGTGCAACCCTAAGTGCAACCCTATCCCTAAGTGCAACCCTAAGTGCAACCCTAAGTGCAACCCTATCTCTAAGTGCAACCCTAAGTCCAACCCTATCCCTAAGTGCAACCCTGAGTGCAACCCTAAGTGCAACCCTATCCCTAAGTGCAACCCTAAGTGCAACCCTATCCCTAAGTGCAACCCTAAGTGCAACCCTATCCCTAAGTGCAACCCTAAGTGCAACCCTATCCCTAAGTGCAACCCTATCCTTAAGTGCAACCCTATCCCTAAGTGCAACCCTATCCCTAAGTGCAACCCTATCCCTAAGTGCAACCCTATCCCTAAGTGCAACCCTGAGTGCAACCCTGAGTGCAACCCTAAGTGCAACCCTAAGTGCAACCCTAAGTGCAACCCTATCCCTAAGTGCAACCCTAAGTGCAACCCTATCCCTAAGTGCAACCCTAAGTGCAACCGTAAGTGCAACCCTAAGTGCAACCGTAAGTGCAACCCTATCCCTAAGTGCAACCCTATCCCTAAGTGCAACCCTATCCCTAAGTGCAACCCTAAGTGCAACCCTATCTCTAAGTGCAACCCTAAGTGCAACCCTATCCCTAAGTGCAACCCTATCCCTAAGTGCAACCCTATCCCTAAGTGCAACCCTGAGTGCAACCCTAAGTGCAACCCTATCCCTAAGTGCAACCCTAAGTGCAACCCTATCCCTAAGTGCAACCCTAAGTGCAACCCTATCCCTAAGTGCAACCCTAAGTGCAACCCTAAGTGCAACCCTAAGTGCAACCCTATCCCTAAGTGCAACCCTAAGTGGAACCCTTTCCCTAAGTGCAACCCTATCCCTAAGTGCAACCCTATCCCTAAGTGCAACCCTATCCCTGAGTGCTACCCTGAGTGCAACCCTAAGTGCAACCCTATCCCTAAATGCAACCCTAAGTGCAACCCTAAGTGCAACCCTAAGTGCAACCCTATCCCTAAGTGCAACCCTATCCCTAAGTGCAACCCTATCCCTGAGTGCAACCCTGAGTGCAACCCTAAGTGCAACCCTATCCCTAAGTGCAACCCTAAGTGCAACCCTATCCCTAAGTGAAACCCTAAGTACAACCCTGAGTGCAACCCTAAGTGCAACCCTAAGTGCAACCCTATCCCTAAGTGCAACCCTAAGTGCAACCCTATCCCTAAGTGCAACCATAAGTGCAACCCTAAGTGCAACCCTATCCCTAAGTGCAACCCTATCCCTGAGTGCAACCCTATCTCTAAGTGCAACCCTAAGTGCAACCCTATCCCTAAGTGCAACCCTATCCCTAAGTGCAACCGAGTGCAACCCTAAGTGCAACCCTATCCCTAAGTGCAACCCTAAGTGCAACCCTATCCCTAAATGCAACCCTAAGTGCAACCCTTTCCCTAAGTGCAACCCTAAGTGCAACCCTAAGTGCAACCCTATCCCTAAGTGCAACCCTAAGTGGAACCCTATCCCTAAGTGCAACCCTATCCCTAAGTGCAACCCTATCCATAAGTGCAACCCTATCCCTGAGTGCAACCCTGAGTGCAACCCTAAGTGCAACCCTATCCCTAAGTGCAACCCTAAGTGCAACCCTATCCCTAAGTGCAACCCTAAGTGCAACCTCTAAGTGCAACCCTAAGTGCAACCCTATCCTTAAGTGCAACCCTAAGTGCAACCCTATCCCTAAGTGCAACCTTATCCCTAAGTGCAACCCTATCCCTAAGTGCAACCCTATCCCTGAGTGCAACCGAGTGCAACCCTAAGTGCAACCCTATCCCTAAGTGCAACCCTAAGTGCAACCCTATCCCTAAGTGCAACCCTAAGTGCAACCCTATCCCTAAGTGCAACCCTGAGTGCAACCGTAAGTGCAACCCTAAGTGCAACCCTATCCCTAAGTGCAACCCTATCCCGAAGTGCAACCCTATCCCTAAGTGCAACCCTAAGTGCAACCCTATCCCTAAGTGCAACCCTAAGTGCAACCCTATCCCTAAGTGCAACCCTGAGTGCAACCGTAAGTGCAACCCTAAGTGCAACCCTATCCCTAAGTGCAACCCTATCCCTGAGTGCAACCCTAACTCTAAGTGCAACCCTAAGTGCAACCCTATCCCTAAGTGCAACCCTATCCCTAAGTGCAACCCTGAGTGCAACCCTAAGTGCAACCCTATCCCTAAGTGCAACCCTAAGTGCAACCCTATCCCTAAATGCAACCCTAAGTGCAACCCTATCCCTAAGTGCAACCCTAAGTGCAACCCTAAGTGCAACCCTATCCCTAAGTGCAACCCTAAGTGCAACCCTATCCCTAAGTGCAACCCTAAGTGCAACCCTAAGTGCAACCCTAAGTGCAACCCTAAGTGCAACCCTATCCCTAAGTGCAACCCTATCCCTAAGTGCAACCCTATCCCTGAGTGCAACCCTATCCCTAAGTGCAACCCTATCCCTAAGTGCAACCCTATCCCTAAGTGCAATCCTAAGTGCAACCCTAAGTGCAACCCTAAGTGCAACCCTATCCCTAAGTGCAACCCTATCCCTAAGTGCAACCCTATCCCTAAGTGCAACCCTATCCCTAAGTGCAACCCTAAGTGCAACCCTATCCCTAAGTGCAACCCTATCCATAAGTGCAACCCTAAGTGCAACCCTATCCCTAAGTGCAACCCTATCCCTAAGTGCAACCCTATCCCTAAGTGCAACCCTATCCCTAAGTGCAACCCTAAGTGCAACCCTATCCCTAAGTGCAACCCTATCCCTAAGTGCAACCCTGAGTGCAACCCTAAGTGCAACCCTATCCCTAAGTGCAACCCTAAGTGCAACCCTATCCCTTAGTGCAACCTTTAGTGCAACCCTAAGTGCAACCCTAAGTGCAATTCTATCCCTAAGTGCAACCCTAAGTGCAACCCTATCCCTAAGTGCAACCCTATCCCTAAGTGCAACCCTATCCCTAAGTGCAACCCTAAGTGCAACCGTAAGTGCAACCCTAAGTGCAACCCTATCCCTAAGTGCAACCCTATCCCTAAGTGCAACCCTAAGTGCAACCCTAAGTGCAACCCTATCCCTAAGTGCAACCGTATCCCTAAGTGCAACCCTATCCCTAAGTGCAACCCTATCCCTAAGTGCAACCCTAAGTGCAACCCTATCCCTAAGTGCAACCCTATCCATAAGTGCAACCCTAAGTGCAACCCTATCCCTAAGTGCAACCCTATCCCTAAGTGCAACCCTATCCCTAAGTGCAACCCTATCCCTAAGTGCAACCCTAAGTGCAACCCTATCCCTAAGTGCAACCCTATCCCTAAGTGCAACCCTGAGTGCAACCCTAAGTGCAACCCTATCCCTAAGTGCAACCCTAAGTGCAACCCTATCCCTAAGTGCAACCCTAAGTGCAACCCTATCCCTTAGTGCAACCTTTAGTGCAACCCTAAGTGCAACCCTAAGTGCAACCCTATCCCTAAGTGCAACCCTAAGTGCAACCCTATCCCTAAGTGCAACCCTAAGTGCAACCCTATCCCTAAGTGCAACCCTAAGTGCAACCCTATCCCTAAGTGCAACCCTAAGTGCAACCCTATCCCTAAGTGCAACCCTAAGTGCAACCCTAAGTGCAACCCTATCTCTAAGTGCAACCCTAAGTCCAACCCTATCCCTAAGTGCAACCCTGAGTGCAACCCTAAGTGTAACCCTATCCCTAAGTGCAACCCTAAATGCAACCCTATCCCTAAGTGCAACCCTAAGTGCAACCCTATCCCTAAGTGCAACCCTAAGTGCAACCCTATCCCTAAGTGCAACCCTATCCTTAAGTGCAACCCTATCCCTAAGTGCAACCCTATCCCTAAGTGCAACCCTATACCTAAGTGCAACCCTATCCCTAAGTGCAACCCTGAGTGCAACCCTGAGTGCAACCCTAAGTGCAACCCTAAGTGCAACCCTATCCCTAAGTGCAACCCTAAGTGCAACCCTATCCCTAAGTGCAACCCTAAGTGCAACCGTAAGTGCAACCCTAAGTGCAACCGTAAGTGCAACCCTATCCCTAAGTGCAACCCTAAGTGCAACCCTATCTCTAAGTGCAACCCTAAGTGCAACCCTATCCCTAAGTGCAACCCTATCCCTAAGTGCAACCCTATCCCTAAGTGCAACCCTGAGTGCAACCCTAAGTGCAACCCTATCCCTAAGTGCAACCCTAAGTGCAACCCTATCCCTAAGTGCAACCCTAAGTGCAACCCTATCCCTAAGTGCAACCCTAAGTGCAACCCTAAGTGCAACCCTAAGTGCAACCCTATCCCTAAGTGCAACCCTAAGTGGAACCCTATCCCTAAGTGCAACCCTATCCCTAAGTGCAACCCTATCCCTAAGTGCAACCCTATCCCTGAGTGCTACCCTGAGTGCAACCCTAAGTGCAACCCTATCCCTAAATGCAACCCTAAGTGCAACCCTAAGTGCAACCCTAAGTGCAACCCTATCCCTAAGTGCAACCCTATCCCTAAGTGCAACCCTATCCCTAAGTGCAACCCTATCCCTGAGTGCAACCCTGAGTGCAACCCTAAGTGCAACCCTATCCCTAAGTGCAACCCTAAGTGCAACCCTAAGTGCAACCCTAAGTGCAACCCTATCCCTAAGTGCAACCCTATCCCTAAGTGCAACCCTATCCATAAGTGCAACCCTAAGTGCAACCCTATCCCTAAGTGCAACCCTATCCCTAAGTGCAACCCTATCCCTAAGTGCAACCCTATCCCTAAGTGCAACCCTAAGTGCAACCCTATCCCTAAGTGCAACCCTATCCCTAAGTGCAACCCTGAGTGCAACCCTAAGTGCAACCCTATCCCTAAGTGCAACCCTAAGTGCAACCCTATCCCTAAGTGCAACCCTAAGTGCAACCCTATCCCTTAGTGCAACCTTTAGTGCAACCCTAAGTGCAACCCTAAGTGCAACCCTATCCCTAAGTGCAACCCTAAGTGCAACCCTATCCCTAAGTGCAACCCTATCCCTAAGTGCAACCCTATCCCTAAGTGCAACCCTAAGTGCAACCGTAAGTGCAACCCTAAGTGCAACCCTATCCCTAAGTGCAACCCTATCCCTAAGTGCAACCCTAAGTGCAACCCTAAGTGCAACCCTATCCCTAAGTGCAACCCTATCCCTAAGTGCAACCCTATCCCTAAGTGCAACCCTATCCATAAGTGCAACCCTAAGTGCAACCCTATCCCTAAGTGCAACCCTATCCCTAAGTGCAACCCTATCCCTAAGTGCAACCCTATCCCTAAGTGCAACCCTAAGTGCAACCCTATCCCTAAGTGCAACCCTAAGTGCAACCCTATCCCTTAGTGCAACCTTTAGTGCAACCCTAAGTGCAACCCTAAGTGCAACCCTATCCCTAAGTGCAACCCTAAGTGCAACCCTATCCCTAAGTGCAACCCTATCCCTAAGTGCAACCCTAAGTGCAACCGTAAGTGCAACCCTAAGTGCAACCCTATCCCTAAGTGCAACCCTATCCCTAAGTGCAACCCTAAGTGCAACCCTATCCCTAAGTGCAACCCTAAGTGCAACCCTATCCCTAAGTGCAACCCTAAGTGCAACCCTATCCCTAAGTGCAACCCTAAGTGCAACCCTAAGTGCAACCCTATCGCTAAGTGCAACCCTAAGTCCAACCCTATCCCTAAGTGCAACCCTGAGTGCAACCCTAAGTGCAACCCTATCCCTAAGTGCAACCCTAAGTGCAACCCTATCCCTAAGTGCAACCCTAAGTGCAACCCTATCCCTAAGTGCAACCCTAAGTGCAACCCTATCCCTAAGTGCAACCCTATCCTTAAGTGCAACCCTATCCCTAAGTGCAACCCTATCCCTAAGTGCAACCCTATCCCTAAGTGCAACCCTATCCCTAAGTGCAACCCTATCCCTGAGTGCAACCCTGAGTGCAACCCTAAATGCAACCCTATCCCTAAGTGCAACCCTAAGTGCAACCCTATCCCTAAGTGAAACCCTAAGTACAACCCTGAGTGCAACCCTAAGTGCAACCCTAAGTGCAACCCTATCCCTAAGTGCAACCCTAAGTGCAACCCTATCCCTAAGTGCAACCATAAGTGCAACCCTAAGTGCAACCCTATCCCTAAGTGCAACCCTATCCCTGAGTGCAACCCTATCTCTAAGTGCAACCCTAAGTGCAACCCTATCCCTAAGTGCAACCCTATCCCTAAGTGCAACCGAGTGCAACCCTAAGTGCAACCCTATCCCTAAGTGCAACCCTAAGTGCAACCCTATCCCTAAATGCAACCCTAAGTGCAACCCTTTCCCTAAGTGCAACCCTAAGTGCAACCCTAAGTGCAACCCTATCCCTAAGTGCAACCCTAAGTGGAACCCTATCCCTAAGTGCAACCCTATCCCTAAGTGCAACCCTATCCATAAGTGCAACCCTATCCCTGAGTGCAACCCTGAGTGCAACCCTAAGTGCAACCCTATCCCTAAGTGCAACCCTAAGTGCAACCCTATCCCTAAGTGCAACCCTAAGTGCAACCTCTAAGTGCAACCCTAAGTGCAACCCTATCCTTAAGTGCAACCCTAAGTGCAACCCTATCCCTAAGTGCAACCCTATCCCTAAGTGCAACCCTATCCCTAAGTGCAACCCTATCCCTGAGTGCAACCGAGTGCAACCCTAAGTGCAACCCTATCCCTAAGTGCAACCCTAAGTGCAACCCTATCCCTAAGTGCAACCCTAAGTGCAACCCTATCCCTAAGTGCAACCCTGAGTGCAACCGTAAGTGCAACCCTAAGTGCAACCCTATCCCTAAGTGCAACCCTATCCCGAAGTGCAACCCTATCCCTAAGTGCAACCCTAAGTGCAACCCTATCCCTAAGTGCAACCCTAAGTGCAACCCTATCCCTAAGTGCAACCCTGAGTGCAACCGTAAGTGCAACCCTATCCCTAAGTGCAACCCTATCCCTAAGTGCAACCCTATCCCTAAGTGCAACCCTGAGTGCAACCCTAAGTGCAACCCTATCCCTAAGTGCAACCCTAAGTGCAACCCTATCCCTAAGTGCAACCCTAAGTGCAACCCTAAGTGCAACCCTAAGTGCAACCCTATCCCTAAGTGCAACCCTATCCCTAAGTGCAACCCTATCCCTGAGTGCAACCCTATCCCTAAGTGCAACCCTATCCCTAAGTGCAACCCTATCCCTAAGTGCAACCCTAAGTGCAACCCTAAGTGCAACCCTATCCCTAAGTGCAACCCTATCCCTAAGTGCAACCCTATCCCTAAGTGCAACCCTATCCATAAGTGCAACCCTAAGTGCAACCCTATCCCTAAGTGCAACCCTATCCCTAAGTGCAACCCTATCCCTAAGTGCAACCCTATCCCTAAGTGCAACCCTAAGTGCAACCCTATCCCTAAGTGCAACCCTATCCCTAAGTGCAACCCTGAGTGCAACCCTAAGTGCAACCCTATCCCTAAGTGCAACCCTATCCCTAAGTGCAACCCTAAGTGCAACCCTATCCCTTAGTGCAACCTTTAGTGCAACCCTAAGTGCAACCCTAAGTGCAACCCTATCCCTAAGTGCAACCCTAAGTGCAACCCTATCCCTAAGTGCAACCCTATCCCTAAGTGCAACCCTATCCCTAAGTGCAACCCTAAGTGCAACCGTAAGTGCAACCCTAAGTGCAACCCTATCCCTAAGTGCAACCCTAACCCTAAGTGCAACCCTAAGTGCAACCCTAAGTGCAACCCTATCCCTAAGTGCAACCCTATCCCTAAGTGCAACCCTATCCCTAAGTGCAACCCTATCCCTAAGTGCAACCCTAAGTGCAACCCTATCCCTAAGTGCAACCCTATCCATAAGTGCAACCCTAAGTGCAACCCTATCCCTAAGTGCAACCCTATCCCTAAGTGCAACCCTATCCCTAAGTGCAACCCTATCCCTAAGTGCAACCCTAAGTGCAACCCTATCCCTAAGTGCAACCCTATCCCTAAGTGCAACCCTGAGTGCAACCCTAAGTGCAACCCTATCCCTAAGTGCAACCCTAAGTGCAACCCTATCCCTAAGTGCAACCCTAAGTGCAACCCTATCCCTTAGTGCAACCTTTAGTGCAACCCTAAGTGCAACCCTAAGTGCAACCCTATCCCTAAGTGCAACCCTAAGTGCAACCCTATCCCGAAGTGCAACCCTATCCCTAAGTGCAACCCTAAGTGCAACCGTAAGTGCAACCCTAAGTGCAATCCTATCCCTAAGTGCAACCCTATCCCTAAGTGCAACCCTAAGTGCAACCCTATCCCTAAGTGCAACCCTAAGTGCAACCGTAAGTGCAACCCTAAGTGCAACCCTATCCCTAAGTGCAACCCTAACCCTAAGTGCAACCCTAAGTGCAACCCTAAGTGCAACCCTATCCCTAAGTGCAACCCTATCCCTAAGTGCAACCCTATCCCTAAGTGCAACCCTATCCCTAAGTGCAACCCTAAGTGCAACCCTATCCCTAAGTGCAACCCTATCCATAAGTGCATCCATAAGTGCAACCCTATCCCTAAGTGCAACCCTATCCCTAAGTGCAACCCTATCCCTAAGTGCAACCCTATCCCTAAGTGCAACCCTAAGTGCAACCCTATCCCTAAGTGCAACCCTATCCCTAAGTGCAACCCTGAGTGCAACCCTAAGTGCAACCCTATCCCTAAGTGCAACCCTAAGTGCAACCCTATCCCTAAGTGCAACCCTAAGTGCAACCCTATCCCTTAGTGCAACCTTTAGTGCAACCCTAAGTGCAACCCTAAGTGCAACCCTATCCCTAAGTGCAACCCTAAGTGCAACCCTATCCCGAAGTGCAACCCTATCCCTAAGTGCAACCCTAAGTGCAACCGTAAGTGCAACCCTAAGTGCAATCCTATCCCTAAGTGCAACCCTATCCCTAAGTGCAACCCTAAGTGCAACCCTATCCCTAAGTGCAACCCTAAGTGCAACCCTATCCCTAAGTGCAACCCTAAGTGCAACCCTATCCCTAAGTGCAACCCTAAGTGCAACCCTAAGTGCAACCCTATCGCTAAGTGCAACCCTAAGTCCAACCCTATCCCTAAGTGCAACCCTGAGTGCAACCCTAAGTGCAACCCTATCCCTAAGTGCAACCCTAAGTGCAACCCTATCCCTAAGTGCAACCCTAAGTGCAACCCTATCCCTAAGTGCAACCCTAAGTGCAACCCTATCCCTAAGTGCAACCCTATCCTTAAGTGCAACCCTATCCCTAAGTGCAACCCTATCCCTAAGTGCAACCCTATCCCTAAGTGCAACCCTATCCCTAAGTGCAACCCTGAGTGCAACCCTGAGTGCAACCCTAAGTGCAACCCTGAGTGCAACCCTAAGTGCAACCCTATCCCTAAGTGCAACCGTAAGTGCAACCCTATCCCTAAGTGCAACCCTAAGTGCAACCCTATCTCTAAGTGCAACCCTAAGTGCAACCCTATCCCTAAGTGCAACCCTATCCCTAAGTGCAACCCTAAGTGCAACCCTATCCCTAAGTGCAACCCTATCCATAAGTGCAACCCTAAGTGCAACCCTATCCCTAAGTGCAACCCTATCCCTAAGTGCAACCCTATCCCTAAGTGCAACCCTAAGTGCAACCCTATCCCTAAGTGCAACCCTATCCCTAAGTGCAACCCTGAGTGCAACCCTAAGTGCAACCCTATCCCTAAGTGCAACCCTAAGTGCAACCCTATCCCTAAGTGCAACCTTAAGTGCAACCCTATCCCTTAGTGCAACCTTTAGTGCAACCCTAAGTGCAACCCTAAGTGCAACCCTATCCCTAAGTGCAACCCTAAGTGCAACCCTATCCCTAAGTGCAACCCTATCCCTAAGTGCAACCCTAAGTGCAACCCTATCCCTAAATGCAACCCTAAGTGCAACCCTATCCCTAAGTGCAACCCTAAGTGCAACCCTAAGTGCAACCCTATCCCTAAGTGCAACCCTAAGTGCAACCCTATCCCTAAGTGCAACCCTAAGTGCAACCCTAAGTGCAACCCTAAGTGCAACCCTATCCCTAAGTGCAACCCTATCCCTAAGTGCAACCCTATCCCTGAGTGCAACCCTATCCCTAAGTGCAACCCTATCCCTAAGTGCAACCCTATCCCTAAGTGCAACCCTAAGTGCAACCCTAAGTGCAACCCTAAGTGCAACCCTAAGTGCAACCCTATCCCTAAGTGCAACCCTATCCCTAAGTGCAACCCTATCCATAAGTGCAACCCTAAGTGCAACCCTATCCCTAAGTGCAACCCTATCCCTAAGTGCAACCCTATCCCTAAGTGCAACCCTATCCCTAAGTGCAACCCTAAGTGCAACCCTATCCCTAAGTGCAACCCTATCCCTAAGTGCAACCCTGAGTGCAACCCTAAGTGCAACCCTATCCCTAAGTGCAACCCTAAGTGCAACCCTATCCCTAAGTGCAACCCTAAGTGCAACCCTATCCCTTAGTGCAACCTTTAGTGCAACCCTAAGTGCAACCCTAAGTGCAACCCTATCCCTAAGTGCAACCCTAAGTGCAACCCTATCCCTAAGTGCAACCCTATCCCTAAGTGCAACCCTATCCCTAAGTGCAACCCTAAGTGCAACCGTAAGTGCAACCCTAAGTGCAACCCTATCCCTAAGTGCAACCCTATCCCTAAGTGCAACCCTAAGTGCAACCCTAAGTGCAACCCTATCCCTAAGTGCAACCCTATCCCTAAGTGCAACCCTATCCCTAAGTGCAACCCTATCCATAAGTGCAACCCTAAGTGCAACCCTATCCCTAAGTGCAACCCTATCCCTAAGTGCAACCCTATCCCTAAGTGCAACCCTAAGTGCAACCCTATCCCTAAGTGCAACCCTAAGTGCAACCCTATCCCTTAGTGCAACCTTTAGTGCAACCCTAAGTGCAACCCTAAGTGCAACCCTATCCCTAAGTGCAACCCTAAGTGCAACCCTATCCCTAAGTGCAACCCTATCCCTAAGTGCAACCCTAAGTGCAACCGTAAGTGCAACCCTAAGTGCAACCCTATCCCTAAGTGCAACCCTATCCCTAAGTGCAACCCTAAGTGCAACCCTATCCCTAAGTGCAACCCTAAGTGCAACCCTATCCCTAAGTGCAACCCTAAGTGCAACCCTATCCCTAAGTGCAACCCTAAGTGCAACCCTAAGTGCAACCCTATCGCTAAGTGCAACCCTAAGTCCAACCCTATCCCTAAGTGCAACCCTGAGTGCAACCCTAAGTGCAACCCTATCCCTAAGTGCAACCCTAAGTGCAACCCTATCCCTAAGTGCAACCCTAAGTGCAACCCTATCCCTAAGTGCAACCCTAAGTGCAACCCTATCCCTAAGTGCAACCCTATCCTTAAGTGCAACCCTATCCCTAAGTGCAACCCTATCCCTAAGTGCAACCCTATCCCTAAGTGCAACCCTATCCCTAAGTGCAACCCTGAGTGCAACCCTGAGTGCAACCCTAAGTGCAACCCTAAGTGCAACCCTAAGTGCAACCCTATCCCTAAGTGCAACCCTAAGTGCAACCCTATCCCTAAGTGCAACCCTAAGTGCAACCCTATCCCTAAGTGCAACCCTATCCCTAAGTGCAACCCTATCCCTAAGTGCAACCCTGAGTGCAACCCTAAGTGCAACCCTATCCCTAAGTGCAACCCTAAGTGCAACCCTATCCCTAAGTGCAACCCTAAGTGCAACCCTATCCCTAAGTGCAACCCTAAGTGCAACCCTAAGTGCAACCCTAAGTGCAACCCTATCCCTAAGTGCAACCCTAAGTGGAACCCTATCCCTAAGTGCAACCCTATCCCTAAGTGCAACCCTATCCCTAAGTGCAACCCTATCCCTGAGTGCTACCCTGAGTGCAACCCTAAGTGCAACCCTATCCCTAAATGCAACCCTAAGTGCAACCCTAAGTGCAACCCTAAGTGCAACCCTATCCCTAAGTGCAACCCTATCCCTGAGTGCAACCCTGAGTGCAACCCTAAGTGCAACCCTATCCCTAAGTGCAACCCTAAGTGCAACCCTATCCCTAAGTGAAACCCTAAGTACAACCCTGAGTGCAACCCTAAGTGCAACCCTAAGTGCAACCCTATCCCTAAGTGCAACCCTAAGTGCAACCCTATCCCTAAGTGCAACCATAAGTGCAACCCTAAGTGCAACCCTATCCCTAAGTGCAACCCTATCCCTGAGTGCAACCCTATCTCTAAGTGCAACCCTAAGTGCAACCCTATCCCTAAGTGCAACCCTATCCCTAAGTGCAACCGAGTGCAACCCTAAGTGCAACCCTATCCCTAAGTGCAACCCTAAGTGCAACCCTATCCCTAAATGCAACCCTAAGTGCAACCCTTTCCCTAAGTGCAACCCTAAGTGCAACCCTAAGTGCAACCCTATCCCTAAGTGCAACCCTAAGTGGAACCCTATCCCTAAGTGCAGCCCTATCCCTAAGTGCAACCCTATCCATAAGTGCAACCCTATCCCTAAGTGCAACCCTATCCCTAAGTGCAACCCTAAGTGCAACCCTATCCCTAAGTGCAACCCTAAGTGCAACCTCTAAGTGCAACCCTAAGTGCAACCCTATCCTTAAGTGCAACCCTAAGTGCAACCCTATCCCTAAGTGCAACCCTATCCCTAAGTGCAACCCTATCCCTAAGTGCAACCCTATCCCTGAGTGCAACCGAGTGCAACCCTAAGTGCAACCCTATCCCTAAGTGCAACCCTAAGTGCAACCCTATCCCTAAGTGCAACCCTAAGTGCAACCCTATCCCTAAGTGCAACCCTGAGTGCAACCGTAAGTGCAACCCTAAGTGCAACCCTATCCCTAAGTGCAACCCTATCCCGAAGTGCAACCCTATCCCTAAGTGCAACCCTAAGTGCAACCCTATCCCTAAGTGCAACCCTAAGTGCAACCCTATCCCTAAGTGCAACCCTGAGTGCAACCGTAAGTGCAACCCTAAGTGCAACCCTATCCCTAAGTGCAACCCTATCCCGAAGTGCAACCCTATCCCTAAGTACAACCCTGAGTGCAACCCTATCCCTAAGTGCAACCCTATCCCTAAGTGCAACCCTATCCCTAAGTGCAACCCTAAGTGCAACCCTATCCCTAAGTGCAACCCTAAGTGCAACCCTATCCCTAAGTGCAACCCTAAGTGCAACCCTATCCCTAAGTGCAACCCTGAGTGCAACCGTAAGTGCAACCCTATCCCTAAGTGCAACCCTATCCCTAAGTGCAACCCTATCCCTAAGTGCAACCCTATTCCTAAGTGCAACCCTGAGTGCAACCCTATCCCTAAGTGCAACCCTAAGTGGAACCCTATCCCTAAGTGCAACCCTATCCCTAAGTGCAACCCTATCCATAAGTGCAACCCTATCCCTGAGTGCAACCCTGAGTGCAACCCTAAGGTCAACCCTATCCCTAAGTGCAACCCTAAGTGCAACCCTATCCCTAAGTGCAACCCTATCCCTAAGTGCAACCCTATCCCTAAGTGCAACCCTATCCCTAAGTGCAACCCTATCCCTAAGTGCAACCCTATCCCTGAGTGCTACCCTGAGTGCAACCCTAAGTGCAACCCTATCCCTAAGTGCAACCCTAAGTGCAACCCTAAGTGCAACCCTATCCCTAAGTGCAACCCTATCCCTAAGTGCAACCCTATCCCTGAGTGCAACCCTGAGTGCAACCCTAAGTGCAACCCTATCCCTAAGTGCAACCCTAAGTGCAACCCTATCCCTAAGTGAAACCCTAAGTGCAACCCTGAGTGCAACCCTAAGTGCAACCCTAAGTGCAACCCTATCCCTAAGTGCAACCCTAAGTGCAACCCTATCCCTAAGTGCAACCCTATCCCTAAGTGCAACCCTATCCCTAAGTGCAACCCTATCCCTAAGTGCAACCCTAAGTGCAACCCTATCTCTAAGTGCAACCCTATCCATAAGTGCAACCCTAAGTGCAACCCTATCCCTAAGTGCAACCCTATCCCTAAGTGCAACCCTATCCCTAAGTGCAACCCTATCCCTAAGTGCAACCCTAAGTGCAACCCTATCCCTAAGTGCAACCCTATCCCTAAGTGCAACCCTGAGTGCAACCCTAAGTGCAACCCTATCCCTAAGTGCAACCCTAAGTGCAACCCTATCCCTAAGTGCAACCCTAAGTGCAACCCTATCCCTTAGTGCAACCTTTAGTGCAACCCTAAGTGCAACCCTATCCCTAAGTGCAACCCTAAGTGCAACCCTATCCCTAAGTGCAACCCTAAGTGCAACCCTATCTCTAAGTGCAACCCTAAGTCCAACCCTATCCCTAAGTGCAACCCTGAGTGCAACCCTAAGTGCAACCCTATCCCTAAGTGCAACCCTAAGTGCAACCCTATCCCTAAGTGCAACCCTAAGTGCAACCCTATCCCTAAGTGCAACCCTAAGTGCAACCCTATCCCTAAGTGCAACCCTAAGTGCAACCCTATCCCTAAGTGCAACCCTATCCCTAAGTGCAACCCTAAGTGCAACCCTATCCCTAAGTGCAACCCTAAGTGCAACCCTATCCCTAAGTGCAACCCTAAGTGCAACCCTAAGTGCAACCCTAAGTGCAACCCTATCCCTAAGTGCAACCCTATCCCTAAGTGCAACCCTGAGTGCAACCCTGAGTGCAACCCTAAGTGCAACCCTAAGTGCAACCCTAAGTGCAACCCTATCCCTAAGTGCAACCCTAAGTGCAACCCTATCCCTAAGTGCAACCCTAAGTGCAACCGTAAGTGCAACCCTAAGTGCAACCGTAAGTGCAACCCTATCCCTAAGTGCAACCCTATCCCTAAGTGCAACCCTATCCCTAAGTGCAACCCTAAGTGCAACCCTATCTCTAAGTGCAACCCTAAGTGCAACCCTATCCCTAAGTGCAACCCTATCCCTAAGTGCAACCCTATCCCTAAGTGCAACCCTGAGTGCAACCCTAAGTGCAACCCTATCCCTAAGTGCAACCCTAAGTGCAACCCTATCCCTAAGTGCAACCCTAAGTGCAACCCTATCCCTAAGTGCAACCCTAAGTGCAACCCTAAGTGCAACCCTAAGTGCAACCCTATCCCTAAGTGCAACCCTAAGTGGAACCCTATCCCTAAGTGCAACCCTATCCCTAAGTGCAACCCTATCCCTAAGTGCAACCCTATCCCTGAGTGCTACCCTGAGTGCAACCCTAAGTGCAACCCTATCCCTAAATGCAACCCTAAGTGCAACCCTAAGTGCAACCCTAAGTGCAACCCTATCCCTAAGTGCAACCCTATCCCTAAGTGCAACCCTATCCCTGAGTGCAACCCTGAGTGCAACCCTAAGTGCAACCCTATCCCTAAGTGCAACCCTAAGTGCAACCCTATCCCTAAGTGAAACCCTAAGTACAACCCTGAGTGCAACCCTAAGTGCAACCCTAAGTGCAACCCTATCCCTAAGTGCAACCCTAAGTGCAACCCTATCCCTAAGTGCAACCATAAGTGCAACCCTAAGTGCAACCCTATCCCTAAGTGCAACCCTATCCCTGAGTGCAACCCTATCCCTAAGTGCAACCCTAAGTGCAACCCTATCCCTAAGTGCAACCCTATCCCTAAGTGCAACCCTATCCCTAAGTGCAACCCTGAGTGCAACCCTAAGTGCAACCCTATCCCTAAGTGCAACCCTAAGTGCAACCCTATCCCTAAGTGCAACCCTAAGTGCAACCCTATCCCTAAGTGCAACCCTAAGTGCAACCCTAAGTGCAACCCTAAGTGCAACCCTATCCCTAAGTGCAACCCTAAGTGGAACCCTATCCCTAAGTGCAACCCTATCCCTAAGTGCAACCCTATCCCTAAGTGCAACCCTATCCCTGAGTGCTACCCTGAGTGCAACCCTAAGTGCAACCCTATCCCTAAATGCAACCCTAAGTGCAACCCTAAGTGCAACCCTAAGTGCAACCCTATCCCTAAGTGCAACCCTATCCCTGAGTGCAACCCTGAGTGCAACCCTAAGTGCAACCCTATCCCTAAGTGCAACCCTAAGTGCAACCCTATCCCTAAGTGAAACCCTAAGTACAACCCTGAGTGCAACCCTAAGTGCAACCCTAAGTGCAACCCTATCCCTAAGTGCAACCCTAAGTGCAACCCTATCCCTAAGTGCAACCATAAGTGCAACCCTAAGTGCAACCCTATCCCTAAGTGCAACCCTATCCCTGAGTGCAACCCTATCTCTAAGTGCAACCCTAAGTGCAACCCTATCCCTAAGTGCAACCCTATCCCTAAGTGCAACCGAGTGCAACCCTAAGTGCAACCCTATCCCTAAGTGCAACCCTAAGTGCAACCCTATCCCTAAATGCAACCCTAAGTGCAACCCTTTCCCTAAGTGCAACCCTAAGTGCAACCCTAAGTGCAACCCTATCCCTAAGTGCAACCCTAAGTGGAACCCTATCCCTAAGTGCAGCCCTATCCCTAAGTGCAACCCTATCCATAAGTGCAACCCTATCCCTAAGTGCAACCCTATCCCTAAGTGCAACCCTAAGTGCAACCCTATCCCTAAGTGCAACCCTAAGTGCAACCTCTAAGTGCAACCCTAAGTGCAACCCTATCCTTAAGTGCAACCCTAAGTGCAACCCTATCCCTAAGTGCAACCCTATCCCTAAGTGCAACCCTATCCCTAAGTGCAACCCTATCCCTGAGTGCAACCGAGTGCAACCCTAAGTGCAACCCTATCCCTAAGTGCAACCCTAAGTGCAACCCTATCCCTAAGTGCAACCCTAAGTGCAACCCTATCCCTAAGTGCAACCCTGAGTGCAACCGTAAGTGCAACCCTAAGTGCAACCCTATCCCTAAGTGCAACCCTATCCCGAAGTGCAACCCTATCCCTAAGTGCAACCCTAAGTGCAACCCTATCCCTAAGTGCAACCCTAAGTGCAACCCTATCCCTAAGTGCAACCCTGAGTGCAACCGTAAGTGCAACCCTAAGTGCAACCCTATCCCTAAGTGCAACCCTATCCCGAAGTGCAACCCTATCCCTAAGTACAACCCTGAGTGCAACCCTATCCCTAAGTGCAACCCTATCCCTAAGTGCAACCCTATCCCTAAGTGCAACCCTAAGTGCAACCCTATCCCTAAGTGCAACCCTAAGTGCAACCCTATCCCTAAGTGCAACCCTAAGTGCAACCCTATCCCTAAGTGCAACCCTGAGTGCAACCGTAAGTGCAACCCTATCCCTAAGTGCAACCCTATCCCTAAGTGCAACCCTATCCCTAAGTGCAACCCTATTCCTAAGTGCAACCCTGAGTGCAACCCTATCCCTAAGTGCAACCCTAAGTGGAACCCTATCCCTAAGTGCAACCCTATCCCTAAGTGCAACCCTATCCATAAGTGCAACCCTATCCCTGAGTGCAACCCTGAGTGCAACCCTAAGGTCAACCCTATCCCTAAGTGCAACCCTAAGTGCAACCCTATCCCTAAGTGCAACCCTATCCCTAAGTGCAACCCTATCCCTAAGTGCAACCCTATCCCTAAGTGCAACCCTATCCCTAAGTGCAACCCTATCCCTGAGTGCTACCCTGAGTGCAACCCTAAGTGCAACCCTATCCCTAAGTGCAACCCTAAGTGCAACCCTAAGTGCAACCCTATCCCTAAGTGCAACCCTATCCCTAAGTGCAACCCTATCCCTGAGTGCAACCCTGAGTGCAACCCTAAGTGCAACCCTATCCCTAAGTGCAACCCTAAGTGCAACCCTATCCCTAAGTGAAACCCTAAGTGCAACCCTGAGTGCAACCCTAAGTGCAACCCTAAGTGCAACCCTATCCCTAAGTGCAACCCTAAGTGCAACCCTATCCCTAAGTGCAACCCTATCCCTAAGTGCAACCCTATCCCTAAGTGCAACCCTATCCCTAAGTGCAACCCTAAGTGCAACCCTATCTCTAAGTGCAACCCTATCCATAAGTGCAACCCTAAGTGCAACCCTATCCCTAAGTGCAACCCTATCCCTAAGTGCAACCCTATCCCTAAGTGCAACCCTATCCCTAAGTGCAACCCTAAGTGCAACCCTATCCCTAAGTGCAACCCTATCCCTAAGTGCAACCCTGAGTGCAACCCTAAGTGCAACCCTATCCCTAAGTGCAACCCTAAGTGCAACCCTATCCCTAAGTGCAACCCTAAGTGCAACCCTATCCCTTAGTGCAACCTTTAGTGCAACCCTAAGTGCAACCCTATCCCTAAGTGCAACCCTAAGTGCAACCCTATCCCTAAGTGCAACCCTAAGTGCAACCCTATCTCTAAGTGCAACCCTAAGTCCAACCCTATCCCTAAGTGCAACCCTGAGTGCAACCCTAAGTGCAACCCTATCCCTAAGTGCAACCCTAAGTGCAACCCTATCCCTAAGTGCAACCCTAAGTGCAACCCTATCCCTAAGTGCAACCCTAAGTGCAACCCTATCCCTAAGTGCAACCCTAAGTGCAACCCTATCCCTAAGTGCAACCCTATCCCTAAGTGCAACCCTAAGTGCAACCCTATCCCTAAGTGCAACCCTAAGTGCAACCCTATCCCTAAGTGCAACCCTAAGTGCAACCCTAAGTGCAACCCTAAGTGCAACCCTATCCCTAAGTGCAACCCTATCCCTAAGTGCAACCCTGAGTGCAACCCTGAGTGCAACCCTAAGTGCAACCCTAAGTGCAACCCTAAGTGCAACCCTATCCCTAAGTGCAACCCTAAGTGCAACCCTATCCCTAAGTGCAACCCTAAGTGCAACCGTAAGTGCAACCCTAAGTGCAACCGTAAGTGCAACCCTATCCCTAAGTGCAACCCTATCCCTAAGTGCAACCCTATCCCTAAGTGCAACCCTAAGTGCAACCCTATCTCTAAGTGCAACCCTAAGTGCAACCCTATCCCTAAGTGCAACCCTATCCCTAAGTGCAACCCTATCCCTAAGTGCAACCCTGAGTGCAACCCTAAGTGCAACCCTATCCCTAAGTGCAACCCTAAGTGCAACCCTATCCCTAAGTGCAACCCTAAGTGCAACCCTATCCCTAAGTGCAACCCTAAGTGGAACCCTATCCCTAAGTGCAACCCTATCCCTAAGTGCAACCCTATCCCTAAGTGCAACCCTATCCCTGAGTGCTACCCTGAGTGCAACCCTAAGTGCAACCCTATCCCTAAATGCAACCCTAAGTGCAACCCTAAGTGCAACCCTAAGTGCAACCCTATCCCTAAGTGCAACCCTATCCCTAAGTGCAACCCTATCCCTGAGTGCAACCCTGAGTGCAACCCTAAGTGCAACCCTATCCCTAAGTGCAACCCTAAGTGCAACCCTATCCCTAAGTGAAACCCTAAGTACAACCCTGAGTGCAACCCTAAGTGCAACCCTAAGTGCAACCCTATCCCTAAGTGCAACCCTAAGTGCAACCCTATCCCTAAGTGCAACCATAAGTGCAACCCTAAGTGCAACCCTATCCCTAAGTGCAACCCTATCCCTGAGTGCAACCCTATCTCTAAGTGCAACCCTAAGTGCAACCCTATCCCTAAGTGCAACCCTATCCCTAAGTGCAACCGAGTGCAATCCTAAGTGCAACCCTATCCCTAAGTGCAACCCTAAGTGCAACCCTATCCCTAAATGCAACCCTAAGTGCAACCCTTTCCCTAAGTGCAACCCTAAGTGCAACCCTAAGTGCAACCCTATCCCTAAGTGCAACCCTAAGTGGAACCCTATCCCTAAGTGCAACCCTATCCCTAAGTGCAACCCTATCCATAAGTGCAACCCTATCCCTGAGTGCAACCCTGAGTGCAACCCTAAGTGCAACCCTATCCCTAAGTGCAACCCTAAGTGCAACCCTATCCCTAAGTGCAACCCTAAGTGCAACCTCTAAGTGCAACCCTAAGTGCAACCCTATCCTTAAGTGCAACCCTAAGTGCAACCCTATCCCTAAGTGCAACCCTATCCCTAAGTGCAACCCTATCCCTAAGTGCAACCCTATCCCTGAGTGCAACCGAGTGCAACCCTAAGTGCAACCCTATCCCTAAGTGCAACCCTAAGTGCAACCCTATCCCTAAGTGCAACCCTAAGTGCAACCCTATCCCTAAGTGCAACCCTGAGTGCAACCGTAAGTGCAACCCTAAGTGCAACCCTATCCCTAAGTGCAACCCTATCCCGAAGTGCAACCCTATCCCTAAGTGCAACCCTAAGTGCAACCCTATCCCTAAGTGCAACCCTAAGTGCAACCCTATCCCTAAGTGCAACCCTGAGTGCAACCGTAAGTGCAACCCTAAGTGCAACCCTATCCCTAAGTGCAACCCTATCCCTGAGTGCAACCCTATCTCTAAGTGCAACCCTAAGTGCAACCCTATCCCTAAGTGCAACCCTATCCCTAAGTGCAACCCTAAGTGCAACCCTATCCCTAAGTGCAACCCTATCCATAAGTGCAACCCTAAGTGCAACCCTATCCCTAAGTGCAACCCTATCCCTAAGTGCAACCCTATCCCTAAGTGCAACCCTATCCCTAAGTGCAACCCTAAGTGCAACCCTATCCCTAAGTGCAACCCTATCCCTAAGTGCAACCCTGAGTGCAACCCTAAGTGCAACCCTATCCCTAAGTGCAACCCTAAGTGCAACCCTATCCCTTAGTGCAACCTTTAGTGCAACCCTAAGTGCAACCCTAAGTGCAACCCTATCCCTAAGTGCAACCCTAAGTGCAACCCTATCCCTAAGTGCAACCCTATCCCTAAGTGCAACCCTATCCCTAAGTGCAACCCTAAGTGCAACCGTAAGTGCAACCCTAAGTGCAACCCTATCCCTAAGTGCAACCCTATCCCTAAGTGCAACCCTAAGTGCAACCCTAAGTGCAACCCTATCCCTAAGTGCAACCGTATCCCTAAGTGCAACCCTATCCCTAAGTGCAACCCTAAGTGCAACCCTATCCCTAAGTGCAACCCTATCCATAAGTGCAACCCTAAGTGCAACCCTATCCCTAAGTGCAACCCTATCCCTAAGTGCAACCCTATCCCTAAGTGCAACCCTATCCCTAAGTGCAACCCTAAGTGCAACCCTATCCCTAAGTGCAACCCTATCCCTAAGTGCAACCCTGAGTGCAACCCTAAGTGCAACCCTATCCCTAAGTGCAACCCTAAGTGCAACCCTATCCCTAAGTGCAACCCTAAGTGCAACCCTATCCCTTAGTGCAACCTTTAGTGCAACCCTAAGTGCAACCCTAAGTGCAACCCTATCCCTAAGTGCAACCCTAAGTGCAACCCTATCCCTAAGTGCAACCCTATCCCTAAGTGCAACCCTAAGTGCAACCGTAAGTGCAACCCTAAGTGCAACCCTATCCCTAAGTGCAACCCTATCCCTAAGTGCAACCCTAAGTGCAACCCTATCCCTAAGTGCAACCCTAAGTGCAACCCTATCCCTAAGTGCAACCCTAAGTGCAACCCTATCCCTAAGTGCAACCCTAAGTGCAACCCTAAGTGCAACCCTATCCCTAAGTGCAACCCTGAGTGCAACCCTAAGTGTAACCCTATCCCTAAGTGCAACCCTAAATGCAACCCTATCCCTAAGTGCAACCCTAAGTGCAACCCTATCCCTAAGTGCAACCCTAAGTGCAACCCTATCCCTAAGTGCAACCCTATCCTTAAGTGCAACCCTATCCCTAAGTGCAACCCTATCCCTAAGTGCAACCCTATCCCTAAGTGCAACCCTATCCCTAAGTGCAACCCTGAGTGCAACCCTGAGTGCAACCCTAAGTGCAACCCTAAGTGCAACCCTAAGTGCAACCCTAAGTGCAACCCTATCCCTAAGTGCAACCCTAAGTGGAACCCTATCCCTAAGTGCAACCCTATCCCTAAGTGCAACCCTATCCCTAAGTGCAACCCTATCCCTGAGTGCTACCCTGAGTGCAACCCTAAGTGCAACCCTATCCCTAAATGCAACCCTAAGTGCAACCCTAAGTGCAACCCTAAGTGCAACCCTATCCCTAAGTGCAACCCTATCCCTGAGTGCAACCCTGAGTGCAACCCTAAGTGCAACCCTATCCCTAAGTGCAACCCTAAGTGCAACCCTATCCCTAAGTGAAACCCTAAGTACAACCCTGAGTGCAACCCTAAGTGCAACCCTAAGTGCAACCCTATCCCTAAGTGCAACCCTAAGTGCAACCCTATCCCTAAGTGCAACCATAAGTGCAACCCTAAGTGCAACCCTATCCCTAAGTGCAACCCTATCCCTGAGTGCAACCCTATCTCTAAGTGCAACCCTAAGTGCAACCCTATCCCTAAGTGCAACCCTATCCCTAAGTGCAACCGAGTGCAACCCTAAGTGCAACCCTATCCCTAAGTGCAACCCTAAGTGCAACCCTATCCCTAAATGCAACCCTAAGTGCAACCCTTTCCCTAAGTGCAACCCTAAGTGCAACCCTAAGTGCAACCCTATCCCTAAGTGCAACCCTAAGTGGAACCCTATCCCTAAGTGCAGCCCTATCCCTAAGTGCAACCCTATCCATAAGTGCAACCCTATCCCTAAGTGCAACCCTATCCCTAAGTGCAACCCTAAGTGCAACCCTATCCCTAAGTGCAACCCTAAGTGCAACCTCTAAGTGCAACCCTAAGTGCAACCCTATCCTTAAGTGCAACCCTAAGTGCAACCCTATCCCTAAGTGCAACCCTATCCCTAAGTGCAACCCTATCCCTAAGTGCAACCCTATCCCTGAGTGCAACCGAGTGCAACCCTAAGTGCAACCCTATCCCTAAGTGCAACCCTAAGTGCAACCCTATCCCTAAGTGCAACCCTAAGTGCAACCCTATCCCTAAGTGCAACCCTGAGTGCAACCGTAAGTGCAACCCTAAGTGCAACCCTATCCCTAAGTGCAACCCTATCCCGAAGTGCAACCCTATCCCTAAGTGCAACCCTAAGTGCAACCCTATCCCTAAGTGCAACCCTAAGTGCAACCCTATCCCTAAGTGCAACCCTGAGTGCAACCGTAAGTGCAACCCTAAGTGCAACCCTATCCCTAAGTGCAACCCTATCCCGAAGTGCAACCCTATCCCTAAGTACAACCCTGAGTGCAACCCTATCCCTAAGTGCAACCCTATCCCTAAGTGCAACCCTATCCCTAAGTGCAACCCTAAGTGCAACCCTATCCCTAAGTGCAACCCTAAGTGCAACCCTATCCCTAAGTGCAACCCTAAGTGCAACCCTATCCCTAAGTGCAACCCTGAGTGCAACCGTAAGTGCAACCCTATCCCTAAGTGCAACCCTATCCCTAAGTGCAACCCTATCCCTAAGTGCAACCCTATTCCTAAGTGCAACCCTGAGTGCAACCCTATCCCTAAGTGCAACCCTAAGTGGAACCCTATCCCTAAGTGCAACCCTATCCCTAAGTGCAACCCTATCCATAAGTGCAACCCTATCCCTGAGTGCAACCCTGAGTGCAACCCTAAGGTCAACCCTATCCCTAAGTGCAACCCTAAGTGCAACCCTATCCCTAAGTGCAACCCTATCCCTAAGTGCAACCCTATCCCTAAGTGCAACCCTATCCCTAAGTGCAACCCTATCCCTAAGTGCAACCCTATCCCTGAGTGCTACCCTGAGTGCAACCCTAAGTGCAACCCTATCCCTAAGTGCAACCCTAAGTGCAACCCTAAGTGCAACCCTATCCCTAAGTGCAACCCTATCCCTAAGTGCAACCCTATCCCTGAGTGCAACCCTGAGTGCAACCCTAAGTGCAACCCTATCCCTAAGTGCAACCCTAAGTGCAACCCTATCCCTAAGTGAAACCCTAAGTGCAACCCTGAGTGCAACCCTAAGTGCAACCCTAAGTGCAACCCTATCCCTAAGTGCAACCCTAAGTGCAACCCTATCCCTAAGTGCAACCCTATCCCTAAGTGCAACCCTATCCCTAAGTGCAACCCTATCCCTAAGTGCAACCCTAAGTGCAACCCTATCTCTAAGTGCAACCCTATCCATAAGTGCAACCCTAAGTGCAACCCTATCCCTAAGTGCAACCCTATCCCTAAGTGCAACCCTATCCCTAAGTGCAACCCTATCCCTAAGTGCAACCCTAAGTGCAACCCTATCCCTAAGTGCAACCCTATCCCTAAGTGCAACCCTGAGTGCAACCCTAAGTGCAACCCTATCCCTAAGTGCAACCCTAAGTGCAACCCTATCCCTAAGTGCAACCCTAAGTGCAACCCTATCCCTTAGTGCAACCTTTAGTGCAACCCTAAGTGCAACCCTATCCCTAAGTGCAACCCTAAGTGCAACCCTATCCCTAAGTGCAACCCTAAGTGCAACCCTATCTCTAAGTGCAACCCTAAGTCCAACCCTATCCCTAAGTGCAACCCTGAGTGCAACCCTAAGTGCAACCCTATCCCTAAGTGCAACCCTAAGTGCAACCCTATCCCTAAGTGCAACCCTAAGTGCAACCCTATCCCTAAGTGCAACCCTAAGTGCAACCCTATCCCTAAGTGCAACCCTAAGTGCAACCCTATCCCTAAGTGCAACCCTATCCCTAAGTGCAACCCTAAGTGCAACCCTATCCCTAAGTGCAACCCTAAGTGCAACCCTATCCCTAAGTGCAACCCTAAGTGCAACCCTAAGTGCAACCCTAAGTGCAACCCTATCCCTAAGTGCAACCCTATCCCTAAGTGCAACCCTGAGTGCAACCCTGAGTGCAACCCTAAGTGCAACCCTAAGTGCAACCCTAAGTGCAACCCTATCCCTAAGTGCAACCCTAAGTGCAACCCTATCCCTAAGTGCAACCCTAAGTGCAACCGTAAGTGCAACCCTAAGTGCAACCGTAAGTGCAACCCTATCCCTAAGTGCAACCCTATCCCTAAGTGCAACCCTATCCCTAAGTGCAACCCTAAGTGCAACCCTATCTCTAAGTGCAACCCTAAGTGCAACCCTATCCCTAAGTGCAACCCTATCCCTAAGTGCAACCCTATCCCTAAGTGCAACCCTGAGTGCAACCCTAAGTGCAACCCTATCCCTAAGTGCAACCCTAAGTGCAACCCTATCCCTAAGTGCAACCCTAAGTGCAACCCTATCCCTAAGTGCAACCCTAAGTGCAACCCTAAGTGCAACCCTAAGTGCAACCCTATCCCTAAGTGCAACCCTAAGTGGAACCCTATCCCTAAGTGCAACCCTATCCCTAAGTGCAACCCTATCCCTAAGTGCAACCCTATCCCTGAGTGCTACCCTGAGTGCAACCCTAAGTGCAACCCTATCCCTAAATGCAACCCTAAGTGCAACCCTAAGTGCAACCCTAAGTGCAACCCTATCCCTAAGTGCAACCCTATCCCTAAGTGCAACCCTATCCCTGAGTGCAACCCTGAGTGCAACCCTAAGTGCAACCCTATCCCTAAGTGCAACCCTAAGTGCAACCCTATCCCTAAGTGAAACCCTAAGTACAACCCTGAGTGCAACCCTAAGTGCAACCCTAAGTGCAACCCTATCCCTAAGTGCAACCCTAAGTGCAACCCTATCCCTAAGTGCAACCATAAGTGCAACCCTAAGTGCAACCCTATCCCTAAGTGCAACCCTATCCCTGAGTGCAACCCTATCTCTAAGTGCAACCCTAAGTGCAACCCTATCCCTAAGTGCAACCCTATCCCTAAGTGCAACCGAGTGCAATCCTAAGTGCAACCCTATCCCTAAGTGCAACCCTAAGTGCAACCCTATCCCTAAATGCAACCCTAAGTGCAACCCTTTCCCTAAGTGCAACCCTAAGTGCAACCCTAAGTGCAACCCTATCCCTAAGTGCAACCCTAAGTGGAACCCTATCCCTAAGTGCAACCCTATCCCTAAGTGCAACCCTATCCATAAGTGCAACCCTATCCCTGAGTGCAACCCTGAGTGCAACCCTAAGTGCAACCCTATCCCTAAGTGCAACCCTAAGTGCAACCCTATCCCTAAGTGCAACCCTAAGTGCAACCTCTAAGTGCAACCCTAAGTGCAACCCTATCCTTAAGTGCAACCCTAAGTGCAACCCTATCCCTAAGTGCAACCCTATCCCTAAGTGCAACCCTATCCCTAAGTGCAACCCTATCCCTGAGTGCAACCGAGTGCAACCCTAAGTGCAACCCTATCCCTAAGTGCAACCCTAAGTGCAACCCTATCCCTAAGTGCAACCCTAAGTGCAACCCTATCCCTAAGTGCAACCCTGAGTGCAACCGTAAGTGCAACCCTAAGTGCAACCCTATCCCTAAGTGCAACCCTATCCCGAAGTGCAACCCTATCCCTAAGTGCAACCCTAAGTGCAACCCTATCCCTAAGTGCAACCCTATCCCTAAGTGCAACCCTGAGTGCAACCCTAAGTGCAACCCTATCCCTAAGTGCAACCCTATCCCTAAATGCAACCCTAAGTGCAACCCTATCCCTAAGTGCAACCCTAAGTGCAACCCTAAGTGCAACCCTATCCCTAAGTGCAACCCTAAGTGCAACCCTATCCCTAAGTGCAACCCTAAGTGCAACCCTAAGTGCAACCCTAAGTGCAACCCTAAGTGCAACCCTATCCCTAAGTGCAACCCTATCCCTAAGTGCAACCCTATCCCTGAGTGCAACCCTATCCCTAAGTGCAACCCTATCCCTAAGTGCAACCCTATCCCTAAGTGCAATCCTAAGTGCAACCCTAAGTGCAACCCTAAGTGCAACCCTATCCCTAAGTGCAACCCTATCCCTAAGTGCAACCCTATCCCTAAGTGCAACCCTATCCCTAAGTGCAACCCTAAGTGCAACCCTATCCCTAAGTGCAACCCTATCCATAAGTGCAACCCTAAGTGCAACCCTATCCCTAAGTGCAACCCTATCCCTAAGTGCAACCCTATCCCTAAGTGCAACCCTATCCCTAAGTGCAACCCTAAGTGCAACCCTATCCCTAAGTGCAACCCTATCCCTAAGTGCAACCCTGAGTGCAACCCTAAGTGCAACCCTATCCCTAAGTGCAACCCTAAGTGCAACCCTATCCCTTAGTGCAACCTTTAGTGCAACCCTAAGTGCAACCCTAAGTGCAACCCTATCCCTAAGTGCAACCCTAAGTGCAACCCTATCCCTAAGTGCAACCCTATCCCTAAGTGCAACCCTATCCCTAAGTGCAACCCTAAGTGCAACCGTAAGTGCAACCCTAAGTGCAACCCTATCCCTAAGTGCAACCCTATCCCTAAGTGCAACCCTAAGTGCAACCCTAAGTGCAACCCTATCCCTAAGTGCAACCGTATCCCTAAGTGCAACCCTATCCCTAAGTGCAACCCTAAGTGCAACCCTATCCCTAAGTGCAACCCTATCCATAAGTGCAACCCTAAGTGCAACCCTATCCCTAAGTGCAACCCTATCCCTAAGTGCAACCCTATCCCTAAGTGCAACCCTATCCCTAAGTGCAACCCTAAGTGCAACCCTATCCCTAAGTGCAACCCTATCCCTAAGTGCAACCCTGAGTGCAACCCTAAGTGCAACCCTATCCCTAAGTGCAACCCTAAGTGCAACCCTATCCCTAAGTGCAACCCTAAGTGCAACCCTATCCCTTAGTGCAACCTTTAGTGCAACCCTAAGTGCAACCCTAAGTGCAACCCTATCCCTAAGTGCAACCCTAAGTGCAACCCTATCCCTAAGTGCAACCCTATCCCTAAGTGCAACCCTAAGTGCAACCGTAAGTGCAACCCTAAGTGCAACCCTATCCCTAAGTGCAACCCTATCCCTAAGTGCAACCCTAAGTGCAACCCTATCCCTAAGTGCAACCCTAAGTGCAACCCTATCCCTAAGTGCAACCCTAAGTGCAACCCTATCCCTAAGTGCAACCCTAAGTGCAACCCTAAGTGCAACCCTATCTCTAAGTGCAACCCTAAGTCCAACCCTATCCCTAAGTGCAACCCTGAGTGCAACCCTAAGTGTAACCCTATCCCTAAGTGCAACCCTAAATGCAACCCTATCCCTAAGTGCAACCCTAAGTGCAACCCTATCCCTAAGTGCAACCCTAAGTGCAACCCTATCCCTAAGTGCAACCCTATCCTTAAGTGCAACCCTATCCCTAAGTGCAACCCTATCCCTAAGTGCAACCCTATCCCTAAGTGCAACCCTATCCCTAAGTGCAACCCTGAGTGCAACCCTGAGTGCAACCCTAAGTGCAACCCTAAGTGCAACCCTATCCCTAAGTGCAACCCTAAGTGCAACCCTATCCCTAAGTGCAACCCTAAGTGCAACCGTAAGTGCAACCCTAAGTGCAACCGTAAGTGCAACCCTATCCCTAAGTGCAACCCTAAGTGCAACCCTATCTCTAAGTGCAACCCTAAGTGCAACCCTATCCCTAAGTGCAACCCTATCCCTAAGTGCAACCCTATCCCTAAGTGCAACCCTGAGTGCAACCCTAAGTGCAACCCTATCCCTAAGTGCAACCCTAAGTGCAACCCTATCCCTAAGTGCAACCCTAAGTGCAACCCTATCCCTAAGTGCAACCCTAAGTGCAACCCTAAGTGCAACCCTAAGTGCAACCCTATCCCTAAGTGCAACCCTAAGTGGAACCCTATCCCTAAGTGCAACCCTATCCCTAAGTGCAACCCTATCCCTAAGTGCAACCCTATCCCTGAGTGCTACCCTGAGTGCAACCCTAAGTGCAACCCTATCCCTAAATGCAACCCTAAGTGCAACCCTAAGTGCAACCCTAAGTGCAACCCTATCCCTAAGTGCAACCCTATCCCTAAGTGCAACCCTATCCCTAAGTGCAACCCTATCCCTGAGTGCAACCCTGAGTGCAACCCTAAGTGCAACCCTAAGTGCAACCCTAAGTGCAACCCTATCCCTAAGTGCAACCCTATCCCTAAGTGCAACCCTATCCCTAAGTGCAACCCTATCCCTAAGTGCAACCCTAAGTGCAACCCTATCCCTAAGTGCAACCCTATCCATAAGTGCAACCCTAAGTGCAACCCTATCCCTAAGTGCAACCCTATCCCTAAGTGCAACCCTATCCCTAAGTGCAACCCTATCCCTAAGTGCAACCCTAAGTGCACCCCTATCCCTAAGTGCAACCCTATGCCTAAGTGCAACCCTGAGTGCAACCCTAAGTGCAACCCTATCCCTAAGTGCAACCCTAAGTGCAACCCTATCCCTAAGTGCAACCCTAAGTGCAACCCTATCCCTTAGTGCAACCTTTAGTGCAACCCTAAGTGCAACCCTAAGTGCAACCCTATCCCTAAGTGCAACCCTAAGTGCAACCCTATCCCTAAGTGCAACCCTATCCCTAAGTGCAACCCTATCCCTAAGTGCAACCGTAAGTGCAACCCTAAGTGCAACCCTATCCCTAAGTGCAACCCTATCCCTAAGTGCAACCCTAAGTGCAACCCTAAGTGCAACCCTAAGTGCAACCCTATCCCTAAGTAACATAGTAACATAGTAACATAGTAACATAGTTAGTAAGGCCGAAAAAAGACATTTGTCCATCCAGTTCAGCCTATATTCCATCATAATAAATACCCAGATCTACGTCCTTCTACAGAACCTAATAATTGTATGATACAATATTGTTCTGCTCCAGGAAGACATCCAGGCCTCTCTTGAACCCCTCGACTGAGTTCGCCATCACCACCTCCTCAGGCAAGCAATTCCAGATTCTCACTGCCCTAACAGTAAAGAATCCTCTTCTATGTTGGTGGAAAAACCTTCTCTCCTCCAGACGCAAAGAATGCCCCCTTGTGCCCGTCACCTTCCTTGGTATAAACAGATCCTCAGCGAGATATTTGTATTGTCCCCTTATATAGTTATACATGGTTATTAGATCGCCCCTCAGTCGTCTTTTTTCTAGACTAAATAATCCTAATTTCGCTAATCTATCTGGGTATTGTAGTTCTCCCATCCCCTTTATTAATTTTGTTGCCCTCCTTTGTACTCTCTCTAGTTCCATTATATCCTTCCTGAGCACCGGTGCCCAAAACTGGACACAGTACTCCATGTGCGGTCTAACTAGGGATTTGTACAGAGGCAGTATAATGCTCTCATCATGTGTATCCAGACCTCTTTTAATGCACCCCATGATCCTGTTTGCCTTGGCAGCTGCTGCCTGGCACTGGCTGCTCCAGGTAAGTTTATCATTAACTAGGATCCCCAAGTCCTTCTCCCTGTCAGATTTACCCAGTGGTTTCCCGTTCAGTGTGTAATGGTGATATTGATTCCCTCTTCCCATGTGTATAACCTTACATTTATCATTGTTAAACCTCATCTGCCACCTTTCAGCCCAAGTTTCCAACTTATCCAGATCCATCTGTAGCAGAATACTATCTTCTCTTGTATTAACTGCTTTACATAGTTTTGTATCATCTGCAAATATCGATATTTTACTGTGTAAACCTTCTACCAGATAATTAATGAATATGTTGAAGAGAACAGGTCCCAATACTGACCCCTGCGGTACCCCACTGGTCACAGCGACCCAGTTAGAGACTATACCATTTATAACCACCCTCTGCTTTCTATCACTAAGCCAGTTACTAACCCATTTACACACATTTTCCCCCAGACCAAGCATTCTCATTTTGTGTACCAACCTCTTGTGCGGCACGGTATCAAACGCTTTGGAAAAATCGAGATATACCACGTCCAATGACTCACCGTGGTCCAGCCTGTAGCTTACCTCTTCATAAAAACTGATTAGATTGGTTTGACAGGAGCGATTTCTCATAAACCCATGCTGATATGGAGTTAAACAGTTATTCTCATTGAGATAATCCAGAATAACATCCCTCAGAAACCCTTCAAATATTTTACCAACAATAGAGGTTAGACTTACTGGCCTATAATTTCCAGGTTCACTTTTAGAGCCCTTTTTGAATATTGGCACCACATTTGCTATGCGCCAGTCCTGCGGAACAGACCCTGTCGCTATAGAGTCACTAAAAATAAGAAATAATGGTTTATCTATTACATTACTTAGTTCTCTTAGTACTCGTGGGTGTATGCCATCCGGACCCGGAGATTTATCTATTTTAATCTTATTTAGCCGGTTTCGCACCTCTTCTTGGGTTAGATTGGTGACCCTTAATATAGGGTTTTCATTGTTTCTTGGGATTTCACCTAGCATTTCATTTTCCACCGTGAATACCGTGGAGAAGAAGGTGTTTAATATGTTAGCTTTTTCCTCGTCATCTACAACCATTCTTTCCTCACTATTTTTTTAAGGGGCCTACATTTTCAGTTTTTATTCTTTTACTATTGATATAGTTGAAGAACAGTTTGGGATTAGTTTTACTCTCCTTAGCAATGTGCTTCTCTGTTTCCTTTTTGGCAGCTTTAATTAGTTTTTTAGATAAAGTATTTTTCTCCCTATAGTTTTTTAGAGCTTCAATGGTGCCATCCTGCTTTAGTAGTGCAAATGCTTTCTTTTTACTGTTAATTGCCTGTCTTACTTCTTTGTTTAGCCACATTGGGTTTTTCCTATTTCTAGTCCTTTTATTCCCACAAGGTATAAACCGCTTACACTGCCTATTTAGGATGTTCTTAAACATTTCCCATTTATTATCTGTATTCTCATTTCTGAGGATATTGTCCCAGTCTACCAGATTAAGGGCATCTCTAAGCTGTTCAAACTTTGCCTTCCTAAAGTTCAATGTTTTTGTGACTCCCTGACAAGTCCCCCTAGTGAAAGACAGGTGAAACTGCACAATATTGTGGTCGCTATTTCCTAAATGCCCAACCACCTGCAGATTTGTTATTCTGTCAGGTCTATTAGATAGTATTAGGTCTAAAAGTGCTGCTCCTCTGGTTGGATTCTGCACCAATTGTGAAAGATAATTTTTCTTAGTTATTAGCAGAAACCTGTTGCCTTTATGGGTTTCACAGGTTTCTGTTTCCCAGTTAATATCCGGGTAGTTAAAGTCCCCCATAACCAGGACCTCATTATGGGTTGCAGCTTCATCTATCTGCTTTAGAAGTAGACTTTCCATGCTTTCTGTTATATTTGGGGGTTTGTAACAGACCCCAATGAGAATTTTGTTACCATTTTTCCCTCCATGAATTTCAACCCATATGGACTCGACATCCTCATTCCCTTCGCTAATATCCTCCCTTAAAGTGGACTTTAGACAAGACTTTACATAGAGACAAACCCCTCCTCCTCTCCGATTTTTACGATCCTTTCTAAACAGACTGTAACCCTGTAAGTTAACTGCCCAGTCATAGCTTTCATCTAACCATGTCTCGGTTATTCCCACTATGTCAAAGTTACCTGTAGATATTTCTGCTTCTAGTTCTTCCATCTTGTTTGTCAGGCTTCTGGCGTTTGCGAGCATGCAGTTTAGAGGATTTTGTTTTGTTCCAATCTCCTCACTGTGGATTGTTTTAGAAATGTTCTTACCTCCCTTCTGAGTATGTTTTCCTGGGTCGTCTTTGTTCGAGTCTAATGCTTTTCTTCCCGTCCCCTAAGTGCAACCCTAAGTGCAACCCTATCCCTAAGTGCAACCCTATCCCTAAGTGCAACCCTATCCCTAAGTGCAACCCTAGGTGCAACCCTATCCCTAAGTGCAACCCTATCCATAAGTGCAACCCTAAGTGCAACCCTATCCCTAAGTGCAACCCTATCCCTAAGTGCAACCCTATCCCTAAGTGCAACCCTATCCCTAAGTGCAACCCTAAGTGCAACCCTATCCCTAAGTGCAACCCTATCCCTAAGTGCAACCCTGAGTGCAACCCTAAGTGCAACCCTATCCCTAAGTGCAACCCTAAGTGCAACCCTATCCCTAAGTGCAACCCTAAGTGCAACCCTATCCCTTAGTGCAACCTTTAGTGCAACCCTAAGTGCAACCCTAA
The DNA here is from genome assembly GCF_032444005.1 of Ranitomeya imitator. Classification (NCBI taxonomy): domain Eukaryota; kingdom Metazoa; phylum Chordata; class Amphibia; order Anura; family Dendrobatidae; genus Ranitomeya; species Ranitomeya imitator. The sequence goes on along the minus strand of NW_027194381.1, from coordinate 49,912 downwards.
GTGCAACCCTATCCCTAAGTGCAACCCTAAGTGCAACCCTATCCCTAAGTGCAACCCTATCCCTAAGTGCAACCCTATCCCTAAGTGCAACCCTAAGTGCAACCGTAAGTGCAACCCTAAGTGCAACCCTATCCCTAAGTGCAACCCTATCCCTAAGTGCAACCCTAAGTGCAACCCTATCCCTAAGTGCAACCCTAAGTGCAACCCCATCCCTAAGTGCAACCCTAAGTGCAACCCTATCCCTAAGTGCAACCCTAAGTGCAACCCTATCCCTAAGTGCAACCCTATCCCTAAGTGCAACCCTATCCCTAAGTGCAACCCTATCCCTAAGTGCAACCCTATCCCTAAGTGCAACCCTATCCCTAAGTGCAACCCTGAGTGCAACCCTAAGTGCAACCCTAAGTGCAACCCTAAGTGCAACCCTATCCCTAAGTGCAACCCTAAGTGCAACCCTATCCCTAAGTGCAACCCTAAGTGCAACCGTAAGTGCAACCCTAAGTGCAACCCTAAGTGCAACCCTATCCCTAAGTGCAACCCTATCCCTAAGTGCAACCCTATCCCTAAGTGCAACCCTAAGTGCAACCCTATCTCTAAGTGCAACCCTAAGTGCAGCCCTATCCCTAAGTGCAACCCTATCCCTAAGTGCAACCCTATCCCTAAGTGCAACCCTGAGTGCAACCCTAAGTGCAACCCTATCCCTAAGTGCAACCCTAAGTGCAACCCTATCCCTAAGTGCAACCCTAAGTGCAACCCTATCCCTAAGTGCAACCCTAAGTGCAACCCTAAGTGCAACCCTAAGTGCAACCCTATCCCTAAGTGCAACCCTAAGTGGAACCCTATCCCTAAGTGCAACCCTATCCCTAAGTGCAACCCTATCCCTAAGTGCAACCCTATCCCTGAGTGCTACCCTGAGTGCAACCCTAAGTGCAACCCTATCCCTAAGTGCAACCCTAAGTGCAACCCTAAGTGCAACCCTAAGTGCAACCCTATCCCTAAGTGCAACCCTATCCCTAAGTGCAACCCTATCCCTAAGTGCAACCCTATCCCTGAGTGCAACCCTGAGTGCAACCCTAAGTGCAACCCTATCCCTAAGTGCAACCCTAAGTGCAACCCTATCCCTAAGTGAAACCCTAAGTACAACCCTGAGTGCAACCCTAAGTGCAACCCTAAGTGCAACCCTATCCCTAAGTGCAACCCTAAGTGCAACCCTATCCCTAAGTGCAACCATAAGTGCAACCCTAAGTGCAACCCTATCCCTAAGTGCAACCCTATCTCTAAGTGCAACCCTAAGTGCAACCCTATCCCTAAGTGCAACCCTATCCCTAAGTGCAACCCTGAGTGCAACCCTAAGTGCAACCCTATCCCTAAGTGCAACCCTAAGTGCAACCCTATCCCTAAATGCAACCCTAAGTGCAACCCTTTCCTTAAGTGCAACCCTAAGTGCAACCCTATCCCTAAGTGCAACCCTAAGTGGAACCCTATCCCTAAGTGCAACCCTATCCCTAAGTGCAACCCTATCCATAAGTGCAACCCTATCCCTGAGTGCAACCCTGAGTGCAACCCTAAGTGCAACCCTATCCCTAAGTGCAACCCTAAGTGCAACCCTATCCCTAAGTGCAACCCTAAGTGCAACCTCTAAGTGCAACCCTAAGTGCAACCCTATCCTTAAGTGCAACCCTAAGTGCAACCCTATCCCTAAGTGCAACCCTATCCCTAAGTGCAACCCTATCCCTAAGTGCAACCCTATCCCTGAGTGCAACCGAGTGCAACCCTAAGTGCAACCCTATCCCTAAGTGCAACCCTAAGTGCAACCCTATCCCTAAGTGCAACCCTAAGTGCAACCCTATCCCTAAGTGCAACCCTGAGTGCAACCGTAAGTGCAACCCTAAGTGCAACCCTATCCCTAAGTGCAACCCTATCCCGAAGTGCAACCCTATCCCTAAGTGCAACCCTAAGTGCAACCCTATCCCTAAGTGCAACCCTAAGTGCAACCCTATCCCTAAGTGCAACCCTGAGTGCAACCGTAAGTGCAACCCTATCCCTAAGTGCAACCCTATCCCTAAGTGCAACCCTATCCCTAAGTGCAACCCTGAGTGCAACCCTAAGTGCAACCCTATCCCTAAGTGCAACCCTAAGTGCAACCCTATCCCTAAGTGCAACCCTAAGTGCAACCCTAAGTGCAACCCTAAGTGCAACCCTATCCCTAAGTGCAACCCTATCCCTAAGTGCAACCCTATCCCTGAGTGCAACCCTATCCCTAAGTGCAACCCTATCCCTAAGTGCAACCCTATCCCTAAGTGCAACCCTAAGTGCAACCCTAAGTGCAACCCTATCCCTAAGTGCAACCCTATCCCTAAGTGCAACCCTATCCCTAAGTGCAACCCTATCCATAAGTGCAACCCTAAGTGCAACCCTATCCCTAAGTGCAACCCTATCCCTAAGTGCAACCCTATCCCTAAGTGCAACCCTATCCCTAAGTGCAACCCTAAGTGCAACCCTATCCCTAAGTGCAACCCTATCCCTAAGTGCAACCCTGAGTGCAACCCTAAGTGCAACCCTATCCCTAAGTGCAACCCTATCCCTAAGTGCAACCCTAAGTGCAACCCTATCCCTTAGTGCAACCTTTAGTGCAACCCTAAGTGCAACCCTAAGTGCAACCCTATCCCTAAGTGCAACCCTAAGTGCAACCCTATCCCTAAGTGCAACCCTATCCCTAAGTGCAACCCTATCCCTAAGTGCAACCCTAAGTGCAACCGTAAGTGCAACCCTAAGTGCAACCCTATCCCTAAGTGCAACCCTAACCCTAAGTGCAACCCTAAGTGCAACCCTAAGTGCAACCCTATCCCTAAGTGCAACCCTATCCCTAAGTGCAACCCTATCCCTAAGTGCAACCCTATCCCTAAGTGCAACCCTAAGTGCAACCCTATCCCTAAGTGCAACCCTATCCATAAGTGCAACCCTAAGTGCAACCCTATCCCTAAGTGCAACCCTATCCCTAAGTGCAACCCTATCCCTAAGTGCAACCCTATCCCTAAGTGCAACCCTAAGTGCAACCCTATCCCTAAGTGCAACCCTATCCCTAAGTGCAACCCTGAGTGCAACCCTAAGTGCAACCCTATCCCTAAGTGCAACCCTAAGTGCAACCCTATCCCTAAGTGCAACCCTAAGTGCAACCCTATCCCTTAGTGCAACCTTTAGTGCAACCCTAAGTGCAACCCTAAGTGCAACCCTATCCCTAAGTGCAACCCTAAGTGCAACCCTATCCCGAAGTGCAACCCTATCCCTAAGTGCAACCCTAAGTGCAACCGTAAGTGCAACCCTAAGTGCAATCCTATCCCTAAGTGCAACCCTATCCCTAAGTGCAACCCTAAGTGCAACCCTATCCCTAAGTGCAACCCTAAGTGCAACCGTAAGTGCAACCCTAAGTGCAACCCTATCCCTAAGTGCAACCCTAACCCTAAGTGCAACCCTAAGTGCAACCCTAAGTGCAACCCTATCCCTAAGTGCAACCCTATCCCTAAGTGCAACCCTATCCCTAAGTGCAACCCTATCCCTAAGTGCAACCCTAAGTGCAACCCTATCCCTAAGTGCAACCCTATCCATAAGTGCATCCATAAGTGCAACCCTATCCCTAAGTGCAACCCTATCCCTAAGTGCAACCCTATCCCTAAGTGCAACCCTATCCCTAAGTGCAACCCTAAGTGCAACCCTATCCCTAAGTGCAACCCTATCCCTAAGTGCAACCCTGAGTGCAACCCTAAGTGCAACCCTATCCCTAAGTGCAACCCTAAGTGCAACCCTATCCCTAAGTGCAACCCTAAGTGCAACCCTATCCCTTAGTGCAACCTTTAGTGCAACCCTAAGTGCAACCCTAAGTGCAACCCTATCCCTAAGTGCAACCCTAAGTGCAACCCTATCCCGAAGTGCAACCCTATCCCTAAGTGCAACCCTAAGTGCAACCGTAAGTGCAACCCTAAGTGCAATCCTATCCCTAAGTGCAACCCTATCCCTAAGTGCAACCCTAAGTGCAACCCTATCCCTAAGTGCAACCCTAAGTGCAACCCTATCCCTAAGTGCAACCCTAAGTGCAACCCTATCCCTAAGTGCAACCCTAAGTGCAACCCTAAGTGCAACCCTATCGCTAAGTGCAACCCTAAGTCCAACCCTATCCCTAAGTGCAACCCTGAGTGCAACCCTAAGTGCAACCCTATCCCTAAGTGCAACCCTAAGTGCAACCCTATCCCTAAGTGCAACCCTAAGTGCAACCCTATCCCTAAGTGCAACCCTAAGTGCAACCCTATCCCTAAGTGCAACCCTATCCTTAAGTGCAACCCTATCCCTAAGTGCAACCCTATCCCTAAGTGCAACCCTATCCCTAAGTGCAACCCTATCCCTAAGTGCAACCCTGAGTGCAACCCTGAGTGCAACCCTAAGTGCAACCCTGAGTGCAACCCTAAGTGCAACCCTATCCCTAAGTGCAACCGTAAGTGCAACCCTATCCCTAAGTGCAACCCTAAGTGCAACCCTATCTCTAAGTGCAACCCTAAGTGCAACCCTATCCCTAAGTGCAACCCTATCCCTAAGTGCAACCCTAAGTGCAACCCTATCCCTAAGTGCAACCCTATCCATAAGTGCAACCCTAAGTGCAACCCTATCCCTAAGTGCAACCCTATCCCTAAGTGCAACCCTATCCCTAAGTGCAACCCTAAGTGCAACCCTATCCCTAAGTGCAACCCTATCCCTAAGTGCAACCCTGAGTGCAACCCTAAGTGCAACCCTATCCCTAAGTGCAACCCTAAGTGCAACCCTATCCCTAAGTGCAACCTTAAGTGCAACCCTATCCCTTAGTGCAACCTTTAGTGCAACCCTAAGTGCAACCCTAAGTGCAACCCTATCCCTAAGTGCAACCCTAAGTGCAACCCTATCCCTAAGTGCAACCCTATCCCTAAGTGCAACCCTAAGTGCAACCCTATCCCTAAATGCAACCCTAAGTGCAACCCTATCCCTAAGTGCAACCCTAAGTGCAACCCTAAGTGCAACCCTATCCCTAAGTGCAACCCTAAGTGCAACCCTATCCCTAAGTGCAACCCTAAGTGCAACCCTAAGTGCAACCCTATCCCTAAGTGCAACCCTATCCCTAAGTGCAACCCTATCCCTGAGTGCAACCCTATCCCTAAGTGCAACCCTATCCCTAAGTGCAACCCTATCCCTAAGTGCAACCCTAAGTGCAACCCTAAGTGCAACCCTAAGTGCAACCCTAAGTGCAACCCTATCCCTAAGTGCAACCCTATCCCTAAGTGCAACCCTATCCATAAGTGCAACCCTAAGTGCAACCCTATCCCTAAGTGCAACCCTATCCCTAAGTGCAACCCTATCCCTAAGTGCAACCCTATCCCTAAGTGCAACCCTAAGTGCAACCCTATCCCTAAGTGCAACCCTATCCCTAAGTGCAACCCTGAGTGCAACCCTAAGTGCAACCCTATCCCTAAGTGCAACCCTAAGTGCAACCCTATCCCTAAGTGCAACCCTAAGTGCAACCCTATCCCTTAGTGCAACCTTTAGTGCAACCCTAAGTGCAACCCTAAGTGCAACCCTATCCCTAAGTGCAACCCTAAGTGCAACCCTATCCCTAAGTGCAACCCTATCCCTAAGTGCAACCCTATCCCTAAGTGCAACCCTAAGTGCAACCGTAAGTGCAACCCTAAGTGCAACCCTAAGTGCAACCCTATCCCTAAGTGCAACCCTATCCCTAAGTGCAACCCTATCCCTAAGTGCAACCCTATCCATAAGTGCAACCCTAAGTGCAACCCTATCCCTAAGTGCAACCCTATCCCTAAGTGCAACCCTATCCCTAAGTGCAACCCTATCCCTAAGTGCAACCCTAAGTGCAACCCTATCCCTAAGTGCAACCCTAAGTGCAACCCTATCCCTTAGTGCAACCTTTAGTGCAACCCTAAGTGCAACCCTAAGTGCAACCCTATCCCTAAGTGCAACCCTAAGTGCAACCCTATCCCTAAGTGCAACCCTATCCCTAAGTGCAACCCTAAGTGCAACCGTAAGTGCAACCCTAAGTGCAACCCTATCCCTAAGTGCAACCCTATCCCTAAGTGCAACCCTAAGTGCAACCCTATCCCTAAGTGCAACCCTAAGTGCAACCCTATCCCTAAGTGCAACCCTAAGTGCAACCCTATCCCTAAGTGCAACCCTAAGTGCAACCCTAAGTGCAACCCTATCGCTAAGTGCAACCCTAAGTCCAACCCTATCCCTAAGTGCAACCCTGAGTGCAACCCTAAGTGCAACCCTATCCCTAAGTGCAACCCTAAGTGCAACCCTATCCCTAAGTGCAACCCTAAGTGCAACCCTATCCCTAAGTGCAACCCTAAGTGCAACCCTATCCCTAAGTGCAACCCTATCCTTAAGTGCAACCCTATCCCTAAGTGCAACCCTATCCCTAAGTGCAACCCTATCCCTAAGTGCAACCCTATCCCTAAGTGCAACCCTGAGTGCCACCCTGAGTGCAACCCTAAGTGCAACCCTAAGTGCAACCCTAAGTGCAACCCTATCCCTAAGTGCAACCCTAAGTGCAACCCTATCCCTAAGTGCAACCCTAAGTGCAACCGTAAGTGCAACCCTAAGTGCAACCGTAAGTGCAACCCTATCCCTAAGTGCAACCCTAAGTGCAACCCTATCCCTAAGTGCAACCCTATCCCTAAGTGCAACCCTATCCCTAAGTGCAACCCTGAGTGCAACCCTAAGTGCAACCCTATCCCTAAGTGCAACCCTAAGTGCAACCCTATCCCTAAGTGCAACCCTAAGTGCAACCCTATCCCTAAGTGCAACCCTAAGTGCAACCCTAAGTGCAACCCTATCCCTAAGTGCAACCCTAAGTGGAACCCTATCCCTAAGTGCAACCCTATCCCTAAGTGCAACCCTATCCCTAAGTGCAACCCTATCCCTGAGTGCTACCCTGAGTGCAACCCTAAGTGCAACCCTATCCCTAAATGCAACCCTAAGTGCAACCCTAAGTGCAACCCTAAGTGCAACCCTATCCCTAAGTGCAACCCTATCCCTGAGTGCAACCCTGAGTGCAACCCTAAGTGCAACCCTATCCCTAAGTGCAACCCTAAGTGCAACCCTATCCCTAAGTGAAACCCTAAGTACAACCCTGAGTGCAACCCTAAGTGCAACCCTAAGTGCAACCCTATCCCTAAGTGCAACCCTAAGTGCAACCCTATCCCTAAGTGCAACCATAAGTGCAACCCTAAGTGCAACCCTATCCCTAAGTGCAACCCTATCCCTGAGTGCAACCCTATCTCTAAGTGCAACCCTAAGTGCAACCCTATCCCTAAGTGCAACCCTATCCCTAAGTGCAACCGAGTGCAACCCTAAGTGCAACCCTATCCCTAAGTGCAACCCTAAGTGCAACCCTATCCCTAAATGCAACCCTAAGTGCAACCCTTTCCCTAAGTGCAACCCTAAGTGCAACCCTAAGTGCAACCCTATCCCTAAGTGCAACCCTAAGTGGAACCCTATCCCTAAGTGCAACCCTATCCCTAAGTGCAACCCTATCCATAAGTGCAACCCTATCCCTGAGTGCAACCCTGAGTGCAACCCTAAGTGCAACCCTATCCCTAAGTGCAACCCTAAGTGCAACCCTATCCCTAAGTGCAACCCTAAGTGCAACCTCTAAGTGCAACCCTAAGTGCAACCCTATCCTTAAGTGCAACCCTAAGTGCAACCCTATCCCTAAGTGCAACCCTATCCCTAAGTGCAACCCTATCCCTAAGTGCAACCCTATCCCTGAGTGCAACCGAGTGCAACCCTAAGTGCAACCCTATCCCTAAGTGCAACCCTAAGTGCAACCCTATCCCTAAGTGCAACCCTAAGTGCAACCCTATCCCTAAGTGCAACCCTGAGTGCAACCGTAAGTGCAACCCTAAGTGCAACCCTATCCCTAAGTGCAACCCTATCCCGAAGTGCAACCCTATCCCTAAGTGCAACCCTAAGTGCAACCCTATCCCTAAGTGCAACCCTAAGTGCAACCCTATCCCTAAGTGCAACCCTGAGTGCAACCGTAAGTGCAACCCTAAGTGCAACCCTATCCCTAAGTGCAACCCTATCCCGAAGTGCAACCCTATCCCTAAGTACAACCCTGAGTGCAACCCTATCCCTAAGTGCAACCCTATCCCTAAGTGCAACCCTATCCCTAAGTGCAACCCTAAGTGCAACCCTATCCCTAAGTGCAACCCTAAGTGCAACCCTATCCCTAAGTGCAACCCTAAGTGCAACCCTATCCCTAAGTGCAACCCTGAGTGCAACCGTAAGTGCAACCCTATCCCTAAGTGCAACCCTATCCCTAAGTGCAACCCTATCCCTAAGTGCAACCCTATCCCTAAGTGCAACCCTGAGTGCAACCCTATCCCTAAGTGCAACCCTAAGTGGAACCCTATCCCTAAGTGCAACCCTATCCCTAAGTGCAACCCTATCCATAAGTGCAACCCTATCCCTGAGTGCAACCCTGAGTGCAACCCTAAGGTCAACCCTATCCCTAAGTGCAACCCTAAGTGCAACCCTATCCCTAAGTGCAACCCTATCCCTAAGTGCAACCCTATCCCTAAGTGCAACCCTATCCCTAAGTGCAACCCTATCCCTGAGTGCTACCCTGAGTGCAACCCTAAGTGCAACCCTATCCCTAAGTGCAACCCTAAGTGCAACCCTAAGTGCAACCCTATCCCTAAGTGCAACCCTAAGTGCAACCCTAAGTGCAACCCTATCCCTAAGTGCAACCCTAAGTGCAACCCTATCCCTAAGTGAAACCCTAAGTGCAACCCTGAGTGCAACCCTAAGTGCAACCCTAAGTGCAACCCTATCCCTAAGTGCAACCCTAAGTGCAACCCTATCCCTAAGTGCAACCCTATCCCTAAGTGCAACCCTATCCCTAAGTGCAACCCTATCCCTAAGTGCAACCCTAAGTGCAACCCTATCTCTAAGTGCAACCCTATCCATAAGTGCAACCCTAAGTGCAACCCTATCCCTAAGTGCAACCCTATCCCTAAGTGCAACCCTATCCCTAAGTGCAACCCTATCCCTAAGTGCAACCCTAAGTGCAACCCTATCCCTAAGTGCAACCCTATCCCTAAGTGCAACCCTGAGTGCAACCCTAAGTGCAACCCTATCCCTAAGTGCAACCCTAAGTGCAACCCTATCCCTAAGTGCAACCCTAAGTGCAACCCTATCCCTTAGTGCAACCTTTAGTGCAACCCTAAGTGCAACCCTAAGTGCAACCCTATCCCTAAGTGCAACCCTAAGTGCAACCCTATCCCTAAGTGCAACCCTATCCCTAAGTGCAACCCTAAGTGCAACCGTAAGTGCAACCCTAAGTGCAACCCTATCCCTAAGTGCAACCCTAAGTGCAACCCTATCCCTAAGTGCAACCCTAAGTGCAACCCTATCCCTAAGTGCAACCCTAAGTGCAACCCTAAGTGCAACCCTATCTCTAAGTGCAACCCTAAGTCCAACCCTATCCCTAAGTGCAACCCTGAGTGCAACCCTAAGTGCAACCCTATCCCTAAGTGCAACCCTAAGTGCAACCCTATCCCTAAGTGCAACCCTAAGTGCAACCCTATCCCTAAGTGCAACCCTAAGTGCAACCCTATCCCTAAGTGCAACCCTATCCTTAAGTGCAACCCTATCCCTAAGTGCAACCCTATCCCTAAGTGCAACCCTATCCCTAAGTGCAACCCTATCCCTAAGTGCAACCCTGAGTGCAACCCTGAGTGCAACCCTAAGTGCAACCCTAAGTGCAACCCTAAGTGCAACCCTATCCCTAAGTGCAACCCTAAGTGCAACCCTATCCCTAAGTGCAACCCTAAGTGCAACCGTAAGTGCAACCCTAAGTGCAACCGTAAGTGCAACCCTATCCCTAAGTGCAACCCTATCCCTAAGTGCAACCCTATCCCTAAGTGCAACCCTAAGTGCAACCCTATCTCTAAGTGCAACCCTAAGTGCAACCCTATCCCTAAGTGCAACCCTATCCCTAAGTGCAACCCTATCCCTAAGTGCAACCCTGAGTGCAACCCTAAGTGCAACCCTATCCCTAAGTGCAACCCTAAGTGCAACCCTATCCCTAAGTGCAACCCTATCCATAAGTGCAACCCTAAGTGCAACCCTATCCCTAAGTGCAACCCTATCCCTAAGTGCAACCCTATCCCTAAGTGCAACCCTATCCCTAAGTGCAACCCTAAGTGCAACCCTATCCCTAAGTGCAACCCTATCCCTAAGTGCAACCCTGAGTGCAACCCTAAGTGCAACCCTATCCCTAAGTGCAACCCTAAGTGCAACCCTATCCCTAAGTGCAACCCTAAGTGCAACCCTATCCCTTAGTGCAACCTTTAGTGCAACCCTAAGTGCAACCCTAAGTGCAACCCTATCCCTAAGTGCAACCCTAAGTGCAACCCTATCCCGAAGTGCAACCCTATCCCTAAGTGCAACCCTAAGTGCAACCGTAAGTGCAACCCTAAGTGCAATCCTATCCCTAAGTGCAACCCTATCCCTAAGTGCAACCCTAAGTGCAACCCTATCCCTAAGTGCAACCCTAAGTGCAACCGTAAGTGCAACCCTAAGTGCAACCCTATCCCTAAGTGCAACCCTAACCCTAAGTGCAACCCTAAGTGCAACCCTAAGTGCAACCCTATCCCTAAGTGCAACCCTATCCCTAAGTGCAACCCTATCCCTAAGTGCAACCCTATCCCTAAGTGCAACCCTAAGTGCAACCCTATCCCTAAGTGCAACCCTATCCATAAGTGCATCCATAAGTGCAACCCTATCCCTAAGTGCAACCCTATCCCTAAGTGCAACCCTATCCCTAAGTGCAACCCTATCCCTAAGTGCAACCCTAAGTGCAACCCTATCCCTAAGTGCAACCCTATCCCTAAGTGCAACCCTGAGTGCAACCCTAAGTGCAACCCTATCCCTAAGTGCAACCCTAAGTGCAACCCTATCCCTAAGTGCAACCCTAAGTGCAACCCTATCCCTTAGTGCAACCTTTAGTGCAACCCTAAGTGCAACCCTAAGTGCAACCCTATCCCTAAGTGCAACCCTAAGTGCAACCCTATCCCGAAGTGCAACCCTATCCCTAAGTGCAACCCTAAGTGCAACCGTAAGTGCAACCCTAAGTGCAATCCTATCCCTAAGTGCAACCCTATCCCTAAGTGCAACCCTAAGTGCAACCCTATCCCTAAGTGCAACCCTAAGTGCAACCCTATCCCTAAGTGCAACCCTAAGTGCAACCCTATCCCTAAGTGCAACCCTAAGTGCAACCCTAAGTGCAACCCTATCGCTAAGTGCAACCCTAAGTCCAACCCTATCCCTAAGTGCAACCCTGAGTGCAACCCTAAGTGCAACCCTATCCCTAAGTGCAACCCTAAGTGCAACCCTATCCCTAAGTGCAACCCTAAGTGCAACCCTATCCCTAAGTGCAACCCTAAGTGCAACCCTATCCCTAAGTGCAACCCTATCCTTAAGTGCAACCCTATCCCTAAGTGCAACCCTATCCCTAAGTGCAACCCTATCCCTAAGTGCAACCCTATCCCTAAGTGCAACCCTGAGTGCAACCCTGAGTGCAACCCTAAGTGCAACCCTGAGTGCAACCCTAAGTGCAACCCTATCCCTAAGTGCAACCGTAAGTGCAACCCTATCCCTAAGTGCAACCCTAAGTGCAACCCTATCTCTAAGTGCAACCCTAAGTGCAACCCTATCCCTAAGTGCAACCCTATCCCTAAGTGCAACCCTAAGTGCAACCCTATCCCTAAGTGCAACCCTATCCATAAGTGCAACCCTAAGTGCAACCCTATCCCTAAGTGCAACCCTATCCCTAAGTGCAACCCTATCCCTAAGTGCAACCCTAAGTGCAACCCTATCCCTAAGTGCAACCCTATCCCTAAGTGCAACCCTGAGTGCAACCCTAAGTGCAACCCTATCCCTAAGTGCAACCCTAAGTGCAACCCTATCCCTAAGTGCAACCTTAAGTGCAACCCTATCCCTTAGTGCAACCTTTAGTGCAACCCTAAGTGCAACCCTAAGTGCAACCCTATCCCTAAGTGCAACCCTAAGTGCAACCCTATCCCTAAGTGCAACCCTATCCCTAAGTGCAACCCTAAGTGCAACCCTATCCCTAAATGCAACCCTAAGTGCAACCCTATCCCTAAGTGCAACCCTAAGTGCAACCCTAAGTGCAACCCTATCCCTAAGTGCAACCCTAAGTGCAACCCTATCCCTAAGTGCAACCCTAAGTGCAACCCTAAGTGCAACCCTATCCCTAAGTGCAACCCTATCCCTAAGTGCAACCCTATCCCTGAGTGCAACCCTATCCCTAAGTGCAACCCTATCCCTAAGTGCAACCCTATCCCTAAGTGCAACCCTAAGTGCAACCCTAAGTGCAACCCTAAGTGCAACCCTAAGTGCAACCCTATCCCTAAGTGCAACCCTATCCCTAAGTGCAACCCTATCCATAAGTGCAACCCTAAGTGCAACCCTATCCCTAAGTGCAACCCTATCCCTAAGTGCAACCCTATCCCTAAGTGCAACCCTATCCCTAAGTGCAACCCTAAGTGCAACCCTATCCCTAAGTGCAACCCTATCCCTAAGTGCAACCCTGAGTGCAACCCTAAGTGCAACCCTATCCCTAAGTGCAACCCTAAGTGCAACCCTATCCCTAAGTGCAACCCTAAGTGCAACCCTATCCCTTAGTGCAACCTTTAGTGCAACCCTAAGTTCAACCCTAAGTGCAACCCTATCCCTAAGTGCAACCCTAAGTGCAACCCTATCCCTAAGTGCAACCCTATCCCTAAGTGCAACCCTATCCCTAAGTGCAACCCTAAGTGCAACCGTAAGTGCAACCCTAAGTGCAACCCTATCCCTAAGTGCAACCCTATCCCTAAGTGCAACCCTAAGTGCAACCCTAAGTGCAACCCTATCCCTAAGTGCAACCCTATCCCTAAGTGCAACCCTATCCCTAAGTGCAACCCTATCCATAAGTGCAACCCTAAGTGCAACCCTATCCCTAAGTGCAACCCTATCCCTAAGTGCAACCCTATCCCTAAGTGCAACCCTATCCCTAAGTGCAACCCTAAGTGCAACCCTATCCCTAAGTGCAACCCTAAGTGCAACCCTATCCCTTAGTGCAACCTTTAGTGCAACCCTAAGTGCAACCCTAAGTGCAACCCTATCCCTAAGTGCAACCCTAAGTGCAACCCTATCCCTAAGTGCAACCCTATCCCTAAGTGCAACCCTAAGTGCAACCGTAAGTGCAACCCTAAGTGCAACCCTATCCCTAAGTGCAACCCTATCCCTAAGTGCAACCCTAAGTGCAACCCTATCCCTAAGTGCAACCCTAAGTGCAACCCTATCCCTAAGTGCAACCCTAAGTGCAACCCTATCCCTAAGTGCAACCCTAAGTGCAACCCTAAGTGCAACCCTATCGCTAAGTGCAACCCTAAGTCCAACCCTATCCCTAAGTGCAACCCTGAGTGCAACCCTAAGTGCAACCCTATCCCTAAGTGCAACCCTAAGTGCAACCCTATCCCTAAGTGCAACCCTAAGTGCAACCCTATCCCTAAGTGCAACCCTAAGTGCAACCCTATCCCTAAGTGCAACCCTATCCTTAAGTGCAACCCTATCCCTAAGTGCAACCCTATCCCTAAGTGCAACCCTATCCCTAAGTGCAACCCTATCCCTAAGTGCAACCCTGAGTGCCACCCTGAGTGCAACCCTAAGTGCAACCCTAAGTGCAACCCTAAGTGCAACCCTATCCCTAAGTGCAACCCTAAGTGCAACCCTATCCCTAAGTGCAACCCTAAGTGCAACCGTAAGTGCAACCCTAAGTGCAACCGTAAGTGCAACCCTATCCCTAAGTGCAACCCTAAGTGCAACCCTATCCCTAAGTGCAACCCTATCCCTAAGTGCAACCCTATCCCTAAGTGCAACCCTGAGTGCAACCCTAAGTGCAACCCTATCCCTAAGTGCAACCCTAAGTGCAACCCTATCCCTAAGTGCAACCCTAAGTGCAACCCTATCCCTAAGTGCAACCCTAAGTGCAACCCTAAGTGCAACCCTATCCCTAAGTGCAACCCTAAGTGGAACCCTATCCCTAAGTGCAACCCTATCCCTAAGTGCAACCCTATCCCTAAGTGCAACCCTATCCCTGAGTGCTACCCTGAGTGCAACCCTAAGTGCAACCCTATCCCTAAATGCAACCCTAAGTGCAACCCTAAGTGCAACCCTAAGTGCAACCCTATCCCTAAGTGCAACCCTATCCCTGAGTGCAACCCTGAGTGCAACCCTAAGTGCAACCCTATCCCTAAGTGCAACCCTAAGTGCAACCCTATCCCTAAGTGAAACCCTAAGTACAACCCTGAGTGCAACCCTAAGTGCAACCCTAAGTGCAACCCTATCCCTAAGTGCAACCCTAAGTGCAACCCTATCCCTAAGTGCAACCATAAGTGCAACCCTAAGTGCAACCCTATCCCTAAGTGCAACCCTATCCCTGAGTGCAACCCTATCTCTAAGTGCAACCCTAAGTGCAACCCTATCCCTAAGTGCAACCCTATCCCTAAGTGCAACCGAGTGCAACCCTAAGTGCAACCCTATCCCTAAGTGCAACCCTAAGTGCAACCCTATCCCTAAATGCAACCCTAAGTGCAACCCTTTCCCTAAGTGCAACCCTAAGTGCAACCCTAAGTGCAACCCTATCCCTAAGTGCAACCCTAAGTGGAACCCTATCCCTAAGTGCAACCCTATCCCTAAGTGCAACCCTATCCATAAGTGCAACCCTATCCCTGAGTGCAACCCTGAGTGCAACCCTAAGTGCAACCCTATCCCTAAGTGCAACCCTAAGTGCAACCCTATCCCTAAGTGCAACCCTAAGTGCAACCTCTAAGTGCAACCCTAAGTGCAACCCTATCCTTAAGTGCAACCCTAAGTGCAACCCTATCCCTAAGTGCAACCCTATCCCTAAGTGCAACCCTATCCCTAAGTGCAACCCTATCCCTGAGTGCAACCGAGTGCAACCCTAAGTGCAACCCTATCCCTAAGTGCAACCCTAAGTGCAACCCTATCCCTAAGTGCAACCCTAAGTGCAACCCTATCCCTAAGTGCAACCCTGAGTGCAACCGTAAGTGCAACCCTAAGTGCAACCCTATCCCTAAGTGCAACCCTATCCCGAAGTGCAACCCTATCCCTAAGTGCAACCCTAAGTGCAACCCTATCCCTAAGTGCAACCCTAAGTGCAACCCTATCCCTAAGTGCAACCCTGAGTGCAACCGTAAGTGCAACCCTAAGTGCAACCCTATCCCTAAGTGCAACCCTATCCCGAAGTGCAACCCTATCCCTAAGTACAACCCTGAGTGCAACCCTATCCCTAAGTGCAACCCTATCCCTAAGTGCAACCCTATCCCTAAGTGCAACCCTAAGTGCAACCCTATCCCTAAGTGCAACCCTAAGTGCAACCCTATCCCTAAGTGCAACCCTAAGTGCAACCCTATCCCTAAATGCAACCCTAAGTGCAACCCTAAGTGCAACCCTAAGTGCAACCCTATCCCTAAGTGCAACCCTATCCCTGAGTGCAACCCTGAGTGCAACCCTAAGTGCAACCCTATCCCTAAGTGCAACCCTAAGTGCAACCCTATCCCTAAGTGAAACCCTAAGTACAACCCTGAGTGCAACCCTAAGTGCAACCCTAAGTGCAACCCTATCCCTAAGTGCAACCCTAAGTGCAACCCTATCCCTAAGTGCAACCATAAGTGCAACCCTAAGTGCAACCCTATCCCTAAGTGCAACCCTATCCCTGAGTGCAACCCTATCTCTAAGTGCAACCCTAAGTGCAACCCTATCCCTAAGTGCAACCCTATCCCTAAGTGCAACCGAGTGCAACCCTAAGTGCAACCCTATCCCTAAGTGCAACCCTAAGTGCAACCCTATCCCTAAATGCAACCCTAAGTGCAACCCTTTCCCTAAGTGCAACCCTAAGTGCAACCCTAAGTGCAACCCTATCCCTAAGTGCAACCCTAAGTGGAACCCTATCCCTAAGTGCAACCCTATCCCTAAGTGCAACCCTATCCATAAGTGCAACCCTATCCCTGAGTGCAACCCTGAGTGCAACCCTAAGTGCAACCCTATCCCTAAGTGCAACCCTAAGTGCAACCCTATCCCTAAGTGCAACCCTAAGTGCAACCTCTAAGTGCAACCCTAAGTGCAACCCTATCCTTAAGTGCAACCCTAAGTGCAACCCTATCCCTAAGTGCAACCCTATCCCTAAGTGCAACCCTATCCCTAAGTGCAACCCTATCCCTGAGTGCAACCGAGTGCAACCCTAAGTGCAACCCTATCCCTAAGTGCAACCCTAAGTGCAACCCTATCCCTAAGTGCAACCCTAAGTGCAACCCTATCCCTAAGTGCAACCCTGAGTGCAACCGTAAGTGCAACCCTAAGTGCAACCCTATCCCTAAGTGCAACCCTATCCCGAAGTGCAACCCTATCCCTAAGTGCAACCCTAAGTGCAACCCTATCCCTAAGTGCAACCCTAAGTGCAACCCTATCCCTAAGTGCAACCCTGAGTGCAACCGTAAGTGCAACCCTAAGTGCAACCCTATCCCTAAGTGCAACCCTATCCCGAAGTGCAACCCTATCCCTAAGTACAACCCTGAGTGCAACCCTATCCCTAAGTGCAACCCTATCCCTAAGTGCAACCCTATCCCTAAGTGCAACCCTAAGTGCAACCCTATCCCTAAGTGCAACCCTAAGTGCAACCCTATCCCTAAGTGCAACCCTAAGTGCAACCCTATCCCTAAGTGCAACCCTGAGTGCAACCGTAAGTGCAACCCTATCCCTAAGTGCAACCCTATCCCTAAGTGCAACCCTATCCCTAAGTGCAACCCTATCCCTAAGTGCAACCCTGAGTGCAACCCTATCCCTAAGTGCAACCCTAAGTGGAACCCTATCCCTAAGTGCAACCCTATCCCTAAGTGCAACCCTATCCATAAGTGCAACCCTATCCCTGAGTGCAACCCTGAGTGCAACCCTAAGGTCAACCCTATCCCTAAGTGCAACCCTAAGTGCAACCCTATCCCTAAGTGCAACCCTATCCCTAAGTGCAACCCTATCCCTAAGTGCAACCCTATCCCTAAGTGCAACCCTATCCCTGAGTGCTACCCTGAGTGCAACCCTAAGTGCAACCCTATCCCTAAGTGCAACCCTAAGTGCAACCCTAAGTGCAACCCTATCCCTAAGTGCAACCCTAAGTGCAACCCTAAGTGCAACCCTATCCCTAAGTGCAACCCTAAGTGCAACCCTATCCCTAAGTGAAACCCTAAGTGCAACCCTGAGTGCAACCCTAAGTGCAACCCTAAGTGCAACCCTATCCCTAAGTGCAACCCTAAGTGCAACCCTATCCCTAAGTGCAACCCTATCCCTAAGTGCAACCCTATCCCTAAGTGCAACCCTATCCCTAAGTGCAACCCTAAGTGCAACCCTATCTCTAAGTGCAACCCTATCCATAAGTGCAACCCTAAGTGCAACCCTATCCCTAAGTGCAACCCTATCCCTAAGTGCAACCCTATCCCTAAGTGCAACCCTATCCCTAAGTGCAACCCTAAGTGCAACCCTATCCCTAAGTGCAACCCTATCCCTAAGTGCAACCCTGAGTGCAACCCTAAGTGCAACCCTATCCCTAAGTGCAACCCTAAGTGCAACCCTATCCCTAAGTGCAACCCTAAGTGCAACCCTATCCCTTAGTGCAACCTTTAGTGCAACCCTAAGTGCAACCCTAAGTGCAACCCTATCCCTAAGTGCAACCCTAAGTGCAACCCTATCCCTAAGTGCAACCCTATCCCTAAGTGCAACCCTAAGTGCAACCGTAAGTGCAACCCTAAGTGCAACCCTATCCCTAAGTGCAACCCTAAGTGCAACCCTATCCCTAAGTGCAACCCTAAGTGCAACCCTATCCCTAAGTGCAACCCTAAGTGCAACCCTAAGTGCAACCCTATCTCTAAGTGCAACCCTAAGTCCAACCCTATCCCTAAGTGCAACCCTGAGTGCAACCCTAAGTGCAACCCTATCCCTAAGTGCAACCCTAAGTGCAACCCTATCCCTAAGTGCAACCCTAAGTGCAACCCTATCCCTAAGTGCAACCCTAAGTGCAACCCTATCCCTAAGTGCAACCCTATCCTTAAGTGCAACCCTATCCCTAAGTGCAACCCTATCCCTAAGTGCAACCCTATCCCTAAGTGCAACCCTATCCCTAAGTGCAACCCTGAGTGCAACCCTGAGTGCAACCCTAAGTGCAACCCTAAGTGCAACCCTAAGTGCAACCCTATCCCTAAGTGCAACCCTAAGTGCAACCCTATCCCTAAGTGCAACCCTAAGTGCAACCGTAAGTGCAACCCTAAGTGCAACCGTAAGTGCAACCCTATCCCTAAGTGCAACCCTATCCCTAAGTGCAACCCTATCCCTAAGTGCAACCCTAAGTGCAACCCTATCTCTAAGTGCAACCCTAAGTGCAACCCTATCCCTAAGTGCAACCCTATCCCTAAGTGCAACCCTATCCCTAAGTGCAACCCTGAGTGCAACCCTAAGTGCAACCCTATCCCTAAGTGCAACCCTAAGTGCAACCCTATCCCTAAGTGCAACCCTAAGTGCAACCCTATCCCTAAGTGCAACCCTAAGTGCAACCCTAAGTGCAACCCTAAGTGCAACCCTATCCCTAAGTGCAACCCTAAGTGGAACCCTTTCCCTAAGTGCAACCCTATCCCTAAGTGCAACCCTATCCCTAAGTGCAACCCTATCCCTGAGTGCTACCCTGAGTGCAACCCTAAGTGCAACCCTATCCCTAAATGCAACCCTAAGTGCAACCCTAAGTGCAACCCTAAGTGCAACCCTATCCCTAAGTGCAACCCTATCCCTAAGTGCAACCCTATCCCTGAGTGCAACCCTGAGTGCAACCCTAAGTGCAACCCTATCCCTAAGTGCAACCCTAAGTGCAACCCTATCCCTAAGTGAAACCCTAAGTACAACCCTGAGTGCAACCCTAAGTGCAACCCTAAGTGCAACCCTATCCCTAAGTGCAACCCTAAGTGCAACCCTATCCCTAAGTGCAACCATAAGTGCAACCCTAAGTGCAACCCTATCCCTAAGTGCAACCCTATCCCTGAGTGCAACCCTATCTCTAAGTGCAACCCTAAGTGCAACCCTATCCCTAAGTGCAACCCTATCCCTAAGTGCAACCGAGTGCAACCCTAAGTGCAACCCTATCCCTAAGTGCAACCCTAAGTGCAACCCTATCCCTAAATGCAACCCTAAGTGCAACCCTTTCCCTAAGTGCAACCCTAAGTGCAACCCTAAGTGCAACCCTATCCCTAAGTGCAACCCTAAGTGGAACCCTATCCCTAAGTGCAACCCTATCCCTAAGTGCAACCCTATCCATAAGTGCAACCCTATCCCTGAGTGCAACCCTGAGTGCAACCCTAAGTGCAACCCTATCCCTAAGTGCAACCCTAAGTGCAACCTCTAAGTGCAACCCTAAGTGCAACCCTATCCTTAAGTGCAACCCTAAGTGCAACCCTATCCCTAAGTGCAACCCTATCCCTAAGTGCAACCCTATCCCTAAGTGCAACCCTATCCCTGAGTGCAACCGAGTGCAACCCTAAGTGCAACCCTATCCCTAAGTGCAACCCTAAGTGCAACCCTATCCCTAAGTGCAACCCTAAGTGCAACCCTATCCCTAAGTGCAACCCTGAGTGCAACCGTAAGTGCAACCCTAAGTGCAACCCTATCCCTAAGTGCAACCCTATCCCGAAGTGCAACCCTATCCCTAAGTGCAACCCTAAGTGCAACCCTATCCCTAAGTGCAACCCTAAGTGCAACCCTATCCCTAAGTGCAACCCTGAGTGCAACCGTAAGTGCAACCCTAAGTGCAACCCTATCCCTAAGTGCAACCCTATCCCTGAGTGCAACCCTATCTCTAACTGCAACCCTAAGTGCAACCCTATCCCTAAGTGCAACCCTATCCCTAAGTGCAACCCTGAGTGCAACCCTAAGTGCAACCCTATCCCTAAGTGCAACCCTAAGTGCAACCCTATCCCTAAATGCAACCCTAAGTGCAACCCTATCCCTAAGTGCAACCCTAAGTGCAACCCTAAGTGCAACCCTATCCCTAAGTGCAACCCTAAGTGCAACCCTATCCCTAAGTGCAACCCTAAGTGCAACCCTAAGTGCAACCCTAAGTGCAACCCTAAGTGCAACCCTATCCCTAAGTGCAACCCTATCCCTAAGTGCAACCCTATCCCTGAGTGCAACCCTATCCCTAAGTGCAACCCTATCCCTAAGTGCAACCCTATCCCTAAGTGCAATCCTAAGTGCAACCCTAAGTGCAACCCTAAGTGCAACCCTATCCCTAAGTGCAACCCTATCCCTAAGTGCAACCCTATCCCTAAGTGCAACCCTATCCCTAAGTGCAACCCTAAGTGCAACCCTATCCCTAAGTGCAACCCTATCCATAAGTGCAACCCTAAGTGCAACCCTATCCCTAAGTGCAACCCTATCCCTAAGTGCAACCCTATCCCTAAGTGCAACCCTATCCCTAAGTGCAACCCTAAGTGCAACCCTATCCCTAAGTGCAACCCTATCCCTAAGTGCAACCCTGAGTGCAACCCTAAGTGCAACCCTATCCCTAAGTGCAACCCTAAGTGCAACCCTATCCCTTAGTGCAACCTTTAGTGCAACCCTAAGTGCAACCCTAAGTGCAACCCTATCCCTAAGTGCAACCCTAAGTGCAACCCTATCCCTAAGTGCAACCCTATCCCTAAGTGCAACCCTATCCCTAAGTGCAACCCTAAGTGCAACCGTAAGTGCAACCCTAAGTGCAACCCTATCCCTAAGTGCAACCCTAACCCTAAGTGCAACCCTAAGTGCAACCCTAAGTGCAACCCTATCCCTAAGTGCAACCCTATCCCTAAGTGCAACCCTATCCCTAAGTGCAACCCTATCCCTAAGTGCAACCCTAAGTGCAACCCTATCCCTAAGTGCAACCCTATCCATAAGTGCAACCCTAAGTGCAACCCTATCCCTAAGTGCAACCCTATCCCTAAGTGCAACCCTATCCCTAAGTGCAACCCTATCCCTAAGTGCAACCCTAAGTGCAACCCTATCCCTAAGTGCAACCCTATCCCTAAGTGCAACCCTGAGTGCAACCCTAAGTGCAACCCTATCCCTAAGTGCAACCCTAAGTGCAACCCTATCCCTAAGTGCAACCCTAAGTGCAACCCTAAGTGCAACCCTATCCCTAAGTGCAACCCTAAGTGCAACCCTATCCCGAAGTGCAACCCTATCCCTAAGTGCAACCCTAAGTGCAACCGTAAGTGCAACCCTAAGTGCAATCCTATCCCTAAGTGCAACCCTATCCCTAAGTGCAACCCTAAGTGCAACCCTATCCCTAAGTGCAACCCTAAGTGCAACCGTAAGTGCAACCCTAAGTGCAACCCTATCCCTAAGTGCAACCCTAACCCTAAGTGCAACCCTAAGTGCAACCCTAAGTGCAACCCTATCCCTAAGTGCAACCCTATTCCTAAGTGCAACCCTATCCCTAAGTGCAACCCTATCCCTAAGTGCAACCCTAAGTGCAACCCTATCCCTAAGTGCAACCCTATCCATAAGTGCATCCATAAGTGCAACCCTATCCCTAAGTGCAACCCTATCCCTAAGTGCAACCCTATCCCTAAGTGCAACCCTATCCCTAAGTGCAACCCTAAGTGCAACCCTATCCCTAAGTGCAACCCTATCCCTAAGTGCAACCCTGAGTGCAACCCTAAGTGCAACCCTATCCCTAAGTGCAACCCTAAGTGCAACCCTATCCCTAAGTGCAACCCTAAGTGCAACCCTATCCCTTAGTGCAACCTTTAGTGCAACCCTAAGTGCAACCCTAAGTGCAACCCTATCCCTAAGTGCAACCCTAAGTGCAACCCTATCCCGAAGTGCAACCCTATCCCTAAGTGCAACCCTAAGTGCAACCGTAAGTGCAACCCTAAGTGCAATCCTATCCCTAAGTGCAACCCTATCCCTAAGTGCAACCCTAAGTGCAACCCTATCCCTAAGTGCAACCCTAAGTGCAACCGTAAGTGCAACCCTAAGTGCAACCCTATCCCTAAGTGCAACCCTATCCCTAAGTGCAACCCTAAGTGCAACCCTAAGTGCAACCCTATCCCTAAGTGCAACCCTATCCCTAAGTGCAACCCTATCCCTAAGTGCAACCCTATCCATAAGTGCAACCCTAAGTGCAACCCTATCCCTAAGTGCAACCCTATCCCTAAGTGCAACCCTATCCCTAAGTGCAACCCTATCCCTAAGTGCAACCCTAAGTGCAACCCTATCCCTAAGTGCAACCCTAAGTGCAACCCTATCCCTTAGTGCAACCTTTAGTGCAACCCTAAGTGCAACCCTAAGTGCAACCCTATCCCTAAGTGCAACCCTAAGTGCAACCCTATCCCTAAGTGCAACCCTATCCCTAAGTGCAACCCTAAGTGCAACCGTAAGTGCAACCCTAAGTGCAACCCTATCCCTAAGTGCAACCCTATCCCTAAGTGCAACCCTAAGTGCAACCCTATCCCTAAGTGCAACCCTAAGTGCAACCCTATCCCTAAGTGCAACCCTAAGTGCAACCCTATCCCTAAGTGCAACCCTAAGTGCAACCCTAAGTGCAACCCTATCGCTAAGTGCAACCCTAAGTCCAACCCTATCCCTAAGTGCAACCCTGAGTGCAACCCTAAGTGCAACCCTATCCCTAAGTGCAACCCTAAGTGCAACCCTATCCCTAAGTGCAACCCTAAGTGCAACCCTATCCCTAAGTGCAACCCTAAGTGCAACCCTATCCCTAAGTGCAACCCTATCCTTAAGTGCAACCCTATCCCTAAGTGCAACCCTATCCCTAAGTGCAACCCTATCCCTAAGTGCAACCCTATCCCTAAGTGCAACCCTGAGTGCAACCCTGAGTGCAACCCTAAGTGCAACCCTAAGTGCAACCCTAAGTGCAACCCTATCCCTAAGTGCAACCCTAAGTGCAACCCTATCCCTAAGTGCAACCCTAAGTGCAACCGTAAGTGCAACCCTAAGTGCAACCGTAAGTGCAACCCTATCCCTAAGTGCAACCCTATCCCTAAGTGCAACCCTATCCCTAAGTGCAACCCTATCCCTAAGTGCAACCCTATCCCTAAGTGCAACCCTGAGTGCAACCCTAAGTGCAACCCTATCCCTAAGTGCAACCCTAAGTGCAACCCTATCCCTAAGTGCAACCCTAAGTGCAACCCTATCCCTAAGTGCAACCCTAAGTGCAACCCTAAGTGCAACCCTAAGTGCAACCCTATCCCTAAGTGCAACCCTAAGTGGAACCCTATCCCTAAGTGCAACCCTATCCCTAAGTGCAACCCTATCCCTAAGTGCAACCCTATCCCTGAGTGCTACCCTGAGTGCAACCCTAAGTGCAACCCTATCCCTAAATGCAACCCTAAGTGCAACCCTAAGTGCAACCCTAAGTGCAACCCTATCCCTAAGTGCAACCCTATCCCTGAGTGCAACCCTGAGTGCAACCCTAAATGCAACCCTATCCCTAAGTGCAACCCTAAGTGCAACCCTATCCCTAAGTGAAACCCTAAGTACAACCCTGAGTGCAACCCTAAGTGCAACCCTAAGTGCAACCCTATCCCTAAGTGCAACCCTAAGTGCAACCCTATCCCTAAGTGCAACCATAAGTGCAACCCTAAGTGCAACCCTATCCCTAAGTGCAACCCTATCCCTGAGTGCAACCCTATCTCTAAGTGCAACCCTAAGTGCAACCCTATCCCTAAGTGCAACCCTATCCCTAAGTGCAACCGAGTGCAACCCTAAGTGCAACCCTATCCCTAAGTGCAACCCTAAGTGCAACCCTATCCCTAAATGCAACCCTAAGTGCAACCCTTTCCCTAAGTGCAACCCTAAGTGCAACCCTAAGTGCAACCCTATCCCTAAGTGCAACCCTAAGTGGAACCCTATCCCTAAGTGCAACCCTATCCCTAAGTGCAACCCTATCCATAAGTGCAACCCTATCCCTGAGTGCAACCCTGAGTGCAACCCTAAGTGCAACCCTATCCCTAAGTGCAACCCTAAGTGCAACCCTATCCCTAAGTGCAACCCTAAGTGCAACCTCTAAGTGCAACCCTAAGTGCAACCCTATCCTTAAGTGCAACCCTAAGTGCAACCCTATCCCTAAGTGCAACCCTATCCCTAAGTGCAACCCTATCCCTAAGTGCAACCCTATCCCTGAGTGCAACCGAGTGCAACCCTAAGTGCAACCCTATCCCTAAGTGCAACCCTAAGTGCAACCCTATCCCTAAGTGCAACCCTAAGTGCAACCCTATCCCTAAGTGCAACCCTGAGTGCAACCGTAAGTGCAACCCTAAGTGCAACCCTATCCCTAAGTGCAACCCTATCCCGAAGTGCAACCCTATCCCTAAGTGCAACCCTAAGTGCAACCCTATCCCTAAGTGCAACCCTAAGTGCAACCCTATCCCTAAGTGCAACCCTGAGTGCAACCGTAAGTGCAACCCTATCCCTAAGTGCAACCCTATCCCTAAGTGCAACCCTATCCCTAAGTGCAACCCTGAGTGCAACCCTAAGTGCAACCCTATCCCTAAGTGCAACCCTAAGTGCAACCCTATCCCTAAGTGCAACCCTAAGTGCAACCCTAAGTGCAACCCTAAGTGCAACCCTATCCCTAAGTGCAACCCTATCCCTAAGTGCAACCCTATCCCTGAGTGCAACCCTATCCCTAAGTGCAACCCTATCCCTAAGTGCAACCCTATCCCTAAGTGCAACCCTAAGTGCAACCCTAAGTGCAACCCTATCCCTAAGTGCAACCCTATCCCTAAGTGCAACCCTATCCCTAAGTGCAACCCTATCCATAAGTGCAACCCTAAGTGCAACCCTATCCCTAAGTGCAACCCTATCCCTAAGTGCAACCCTATCCCTAAGTGCAACCCTATCCCTAAGTGCAACCCTAAGTGCAACCCTATCCCTAAGTGCAACCCTATCCCTAAGTGCAACCCTGAGTGCAACCCTAAGTGCAACCCTATCCCTAAGTGCAACCCTATCCCTAAGTGCAACCCTAAGTGCAACCCTATCCCTTAGTGCAACCTTTAGTGCAACCCTAAGTGCAACCCTAAGTGCAACCCTATCCCTAAGTGCAACCCTAAGTGCAACCCTATCCCTAAGTGCAACCCTAAGTGCAACCCTATCCCTAAGTGCAACCCTAAGTGCAACCGTAAGTGCAACCCTAAGTGCAACCCTATCCCTAAGTGCAACCCTAACCCTAAGTGCAACCCTAAGTGCAACCCTAAGTGCAACCCTATCCCTAAGTGCAACCCTATCCCTAAGTGCAACCCTATCCCTAAGTGCAACCCTATCCCTAAGTGCAACCCTAAGTGCAACCCTATCCCTAAGTGCAACCCTATCCATAAGTGCATCCATAAGTGCAACCCTATCCCTAAGTGCAACCCTATCCCTAAGTGCAACCCTATCCCTAAGTGCAACCCTATCCCTAAGTGCAACCCTAAGTGCAACCCTATCCCTAAGTGCAACCCTATCCCTAAGTGCAACCCTGAGTGCAACCCTAAGTGCAACCCTATCCCTAAGTGCAACCCTAAGTGCAACCCTATCCCTAAGTGCAACCCTAAGTGCAACCCTATCCCTTAGTGCAACCTTTAGTGCAACCCTAAGTGCAACCCTAAGTGCAACCCTATCCCTAAGTGCAACCCTAAGTGCAACCCTATCCCGAAGTGCAACCCTATCCCTAAGTGCAACCCTAAGTGCAACCGTAAGTGCAACCCTAAGTGCAATCCTATCCCTAAGTGCAACCCTATCCCTAAGTGCAACCCTAAGTGCAACCCTATCCCTAAGTGCAACCCTAAGTGCAACCCTATCCCTAAGTGCAACCCTAAGTGCAACCCTATCCCTAAGTGCAACCCTAAGTGCAACCCTAAGTGCAACCCTATCGCTAAGTGCAACCCTAAGTCCAACCCTATCCCTAAGTGCAACCCTGAGTGCAACCCTAAGTGCAACCCTATCCCTAAGTGCAACCCTAAGTGCAACCCTATCCCTAAGTGCAACCCTAAGTGCAACCCTATCCCTAAGTGCAACCCTAAGTGCAACCCTATCCCTAAGTGCAACCCTATCCTTAAGTGCAACCCTATCCCTAAGTGCAACCCTATCCCTAAGTGCAACCCTATCCCTAAGTGCAACCCTATCCCTAAGTGCAACCCTGAGTGCAACCCTGAGTGCAACCCTAAGTGCAACCCTGAGTGCAACCCTAAGTGCAACCCTATCCCTAAGTGCAACCGTAAGTGCAACCCTATCCCTAAGTGCAACCCTAAGTGCAACCCTATCTCTAAGTGCAACCCTAAGTGCAACCCTATCCCTAAGTGCAACCCTATCCCTAAGTGCAACCCTAAGTGCAACCCTATCCCTAAGTGCAACCCTATCCATAAGTGCAACCCTAAGTGCAACCCTATCCCTAAGTGCAACCCTATCCCTAAGTGCAACCCTATCCCTAAGTGCAACCCTAAGTGCAACCCTATCCCTAAGTGCAACCCTATCCCTAAGTGCAACCCTGAGTGCAACCCTAAGTGCAACCCTATCCCTAAGTGCAACCCTAAGTGCAACCCTATCCCTAAGTGCAACCTTAAGTGCAACCCTATCCCTTAGTGCAACCTTTAGTGCAACCCTAAGTGCAACCCTAAGTGCAACCCTATCCCTAAGTGCAACCCTAAGTGCAACCCTATCCCTAAGTGCAACCCTATCCCTAAGTGCAACCCTAAGTGCAACCCTATCCCTAAATGCAACCCTAAGTGCAACCCTATCCCTAAGTGCAACCCTAAGTGCAACCCTAAGTGCAACCCTATCCCTAAGTGCAACCCTAAGTGCAACCCTATCCCTAAGTGCAACCCTAAGTGCAACCCTAAGTGCAACCCTAAGTGCAACCCTATCCCTAAGTGCAACCCTATCCCTAAGTGCAACCCTATCCCTGAGTGCAACCCTATCCCTAAGTGCAACCCTATCCCTAAGTGCAACCCTATCCCTAAGTGCAACCCTAAGTGCAACCCTAAGTGCAACCCTAAGTGCAACCCTAAGTGCAACCCTATCCCTAAGTGCAACCCTATCCCTAAGTGCAACCCTATCCATAAGTGCAACCCTAAGTGCAACCCTATCCCTAAGTGCAACCCTATCCCTAAGTGCAACCCTATCCCTAAGTGCAACCCTATCCCTAAGTGCAACCCTAAGTGCAACCCTATCCCTAAGTGCAACCCTATCCCTAAGTGCAACCCTGAGTGCAACCCTAAGTGCAACCCTATCCCTAAGTGCAACCCTAAGTGCAACCCTATCCCTAAGTGCAACCCTAAGTGCAACCCTATCCCTTAGTGCAACCTTTAGTGCAACCCTAAGTGCAACCCTAAGTGCAACCCTATCCCTAAGTGCAACCCTAAGTGCAACCCTATCCCTAAGTGCAACCCTATCCCTAAGTGCAACCCTATCCCTAAGTGCAACCCTAAGTGCAACCGTAAGTGCAACCCTAAGTGCAACCCTATCCCTAAGTGCAACCCTATCCCTAAGTGCAACCCTAAGTGCAACCCTATCCCTAAGTGCAACCCTATCCCTAAGTGCAACCCTATCCCTAAGTGCAACCCTATCCATAAGTGCAACCCTAAGTGCAACCCTATCCCTAAGTGCAACCCTATCCCTAAGTGCAACCCTATCCCTAAGTGCAACCCTATCCCTAAGTGCAACCCTAAGTGCAACCCTATCCCTAAGTGCAACCCTAAGTGCAACCCTATCCCTTAGTGCAACCTTTAGTGCAACCCTAAGTGCAACCCTAAGTGCAACCCTATCCCTAAGTGCAACCCTAAGTGCAACCCTATCCCTAAGTGCAACCCTATCCCTAAGTGCAACCCTAAGTGCAACCCTATCCCTAAGTGCAACCCTAAGTGCAACCCTATCCCTAAGTGCAACCCTGAGTGCAACCGTAAGTGCAACCCTAAGTGCAACCCTATCCCTAAGTGCAACCCTATCCCGAAGTGCAACCCTATCCCTAAGTGCAACCCTAAGTGCAACCCTATCCCTAAGTGCAACCCTAAGTGCAACCCTAAGTGCAACCCTATCGCTAAGTGCAACCCTAAGTCCAACCCTATCCCTAAGTGCAACCCTGAGTGCAACCCTAAGTGCAACCCTATCCCTAAGTGCAACCCTAAGTGCAACCCTATCCCTAAGTGCAACCCTAAGTGCAACCCTATCCCTAAGTGCAACCCTAAGTGCAACCCTATCCCTAAGTGCAACCCTATCCTTAAGTGCAACCCTATCCCTAAGTGCAACCCTATCCCTAAGTGCAACCCTATCCCTAAGTGCAACCCTATCCCTAAGTGCAACCCTGAGTGCAACCCTGAGTGCAACCCTAAGTGCAACCCTAAGTGCAACCCTAAGTGCAACCCTATCCCTAAGTGCAACCCTAAGTGCAACCCTATCCCTAAGTGCAACCCTAAGTGCAACCGTAAGTGCAACCCTAAGTGCAACCCTATCCCTAAGTGCAACCCTATCCCTAAGTGCAACCCTATCCCTAAGTGCAACCCTAAGTGCAACCCTATCCCTAAGTGCAACCCTATCCCTAAGTGCAACCCTGAGTGCAACCCTAAGTGCAACCCTATCCCTAAGTGCAACCCTAAGTGCAACCCTATCCCTAAGTGCAACCCTAAGTGCAACCCTATCCCTAAGTGCAACCCTAAGTGCAACCCTAAGTGCAACCCTAAGTGCAACCCTATCCCTAAGTGCAACCCTAAGTGGAACCCTATCCCTAAGTGCAACCCTATCCCTAAGTGCAACCCTATCCCTAAGTGCAACCCTATCCCTGAGTGCTACCCTGAGTGCAACCCTAAGTGCAACCCTATCCCTAAATGCAACCCTAAGTGCAACCCTAAGTGCAACCCTAAGTGCAACCCTATACCTAAGTGCAACCCTATCCCTGAGTGCAACCCTGAGTGCAACCCTAAGTGCAACCCTATCCCTAAGTGCAACCCTAAGTGCAACCCTATCCCTAAGTGAAACCCTAAGTACAACCCTGAGTGCAACCCTAAGTGCAACCCTAAGTGCAACCCTATCCCTAAGTGCAACCCTAAGTGCAACCCTATCCCTAAGTGCAACCATAAGTGCAACCCTAAGTGCAACCCTATCCCTAAGTGCAACCCTATCCCTGAGTGCAACCCTATCTCTAAGTGCAACCCTAAGTGCAACCCTATCCCTAAGTGCAACCCTATCCCTAAGTGCAACCGAGTGCAACCCTAAGTGCAACCCTATCCCTAAGTGCAACCCTAAGTGCAACCCTATCCCTAAATGCAACCCTAAGTGCAACCCTTTCCCTAAGTGCAACCCTAAGTGCAACCCTAAGTGCAACCCTATCCCTAAGTGCAACCCTAAGTGGAACCCTATCCCTAAGTGCAACCCTATCCCTAAGTGCAACCCTATCCATAAGTGCAACCCTATCCCTAAGTGCAACCCTATCCCTAAGTGCAACCCTAAGTGCAACCCTATCCCTAAGTGCAACCCTAAGTGCAACCTCTAAGTGCAACCCTAAGTGCAACCCTATCCTTAAGTGCAACCCTAAGTGCAACCCTATCCCTAAGTGCAACCCTATCCCTAAGTGCAACCCTATCCCTAAGTGCAACCCTATCCCTGAGTGCAACCGAGTGCAACCCTAAGTGCAACCCTATCCCTAAGTGCAACCCTAAGTGCAACCCTATCCCTAAGTGCAACCCTAAGTGCAACCCTATCCCTAAGTGCAACCCTGAGTGCAACCGTAAGTGCAACCCTAAGTGCAACCCTATCCCTAAGTGCAACCCTATCCCGAAGTGCAACCCTATCCCTAAGTGCAACCCTAAGTGCAACCCTATCCCTAAGTGCAACCCTAAGTGCAACCCTATCCCTAAGTGCAACCCTGAGTGCAACCGTAAGTGCAACCCTAAGTGCAACCCTATCCCTAAGTGCAACCCTATCCCGAAGTGCAACCCTATCCCTAAGTACAACCCTGAGTGCAACCCTATCCCTAAGTGCAACCCTATCCCTAAGTGCAACCCTATCCCTAAGTGCAACCCTAAGTGCAACCCTATCCCTAAGTGCAACCCTAAGTGCAACCCTATCCCTAAGTGCAACCCTAAGTGCAACCCTATCCCTAAGTGCAACCCTGAGTGCAACCGTAAGTGCAACCCTATCCCTAAGTGCAACCCTATCCCTAAGTGCAACCCTATCCCTAAGTGCAACCCTATTCCTAAGTGCAACCCTGAGTGCAACCCTATCCCTAAGTGCAACCCTAAGTGGAACCCTATCCCTAAGTGCAACCCTATCCCTAAGTGCAACCCTATCCATAAGTGCAACCCTATCCCTGAGTGCAACCCTGAGTGCAACCCTAAGGTCAACCCTATCCCTAAGTGCAACCCTAAGTGCAACCCTATCCCTAAGTGCAACCCTATCCCTAAGTGCAACCCTATCCCTAAGTGCAACCCTATCCCTAAGTGCAACCCTATCCCTAAGTGCAACCCTATCCCTGAGTGCTACCCTGAGTGCAACCCTAAGTGCAACCCTATCCCTAAGTGCAACCCTAAGTGCAACCCTAAGTGCAACCCTATCCCTAAGTGCAACCCTATCCCTAAGTGCAACCCTATCCCTGAGTGCAACCCTGAGTGCAACCCTAAGTGCAACCCTATCCCTAAGTGCAACCCTAAGTGCAACCCTATCCCTAAGTGAAACCCTAAGTGCAACCCTGAGTGCAACCCTAAGTGCAACCCTAAGTGCAACCCTATCCCTAAGTGCAACCCTAAGTGCAACCCTATCCCTAAGTGCAACCCTATCCCTAAGTGCAACCCTATCCCTAAGTGCAACCCTAAGTGCAACCCTATCTCTAAGTGCAACCCTATCCATAAGTGCAACCCTAAGTGCAACCCTATCCCTAAGTGCAACCCTATCCCTAAGTGCAACCCTATCCCTAAGTGCAACCCTATCCCTAAGTGCAACCCTAAGTGCAACCCTATCCCTAAGTGCAACCCTATCCCTAAGTGCAACCCTGAGTGCAACCCTAAGTGCAACCCTATCCCTAAGTGCAACCCTAAGTGCAACCCTATCCCTAAGTGCAACCCTAAGTGCAACCCTATCCCTTAGTGCAACCTTTAGTGCAACCCTAAGTGCAACCCTAAGTGCAACCCTATCCCTAAGTGCAACCCTAAGTGCAACCCTATCCCTAAGTGCAACCCTATCCCTAAGTGCAACCCTAAGTGCAACCGTAAGTGCAACCCTAAGTGCAACCCTATCCCTAAGTGCAACCCTATCCCTAAGTGCAACCCTAAGTGCAACCCTATCCCTAAGTGCAACCCTAAGTGCAACCCTATCCCTAAGTGCAACCCTAAGTGCAACCCTATCCCTAAGTGCAACCCTAAGTGCAACCCTAAGTGCAACCCTATCTCTAAGTGCAACCCTAAGTCCAACCCTATCCCTAAGTGCAACCCTGAGTGCAACCCTAAGTGCAACCCTATCCCTAAGTGCAACCCTAAGTGCAACCCTATCCCTAAGTGCAACCCTAAGTGCAACCCTATCCCTAAGTGCAACCCTAAGTGCAACCCTATCCCTAAGTGCAACCCTATCCTTAAGTGCAACCCTATCCCTAAGTGCAACCCTATCCCTAAGTGCAACCCTATCCCTAAGTGCAACCCTATCCCTAAGTGCAACCCTGAGTGCAACCCTGAGTGCAACCCTAAGTGCAACCCTAAGTGCAACCCTAAGTGCAACCCTATCCCTAAGTGCAACCCTAAGTGCAACCCTATCCCTAAGTGCAACCCTAAGTGCAACCGTAAGTGCAACCCTAAGTGCAACCGTAAGTGCAACCCTATCCCTAAGTGCAACCCTATCCCTAAGTGCAACCCTATCCCTAAGTGCAACCCTAAGTGCAACCCTATCTCTAAGTGCAACCCTAAGTGCAACCCTATCCCTAAGTGCAACCCTATCCCTAAGTGCAACCCTATCCCTAAGTGCAACCCTGAGTGCAACCCTAAGTGCAACCCTATCCCTAAGTGCAACCCTAAGTGCAACCCTATCCCTAAGTGCAACCCTAAGTGCAACCCTATCCCTAAGTGCAACCCTAAGTGCAACCCTAAGTGCAACCCTATCCCTAAGTGCAACCCTAAGTGGAACCCTATCCCTAAGTGCAACCCTATCCCTAAGTGCAACCCTATCCCTAAGTGCAACCCTATCCCTGAGTGCTACCCTGAGTGCAACCCTAAGTGCAACCCTATCCCTAAATGCAACCCTAAGTGCAACCCTAAGTGCAACCCTAAGTGCAACCCTATCCCTAAGTGCAACCCTATCCCTAAGTGCAACCCTATCCCTGAGT
Organism: Ranitomeya imitator; assembly: GCF_032444005.1. Lineage (NCBI taxonomy): Eukaryota > Metazoa > Chordata > Amphibia > Anura > Dendrobatidae > Ranitomeya > Ranitomeya imitator. Next base: position 17,421 of record NW_027194381.1, on the reverse strand, counting down.
GCAACCCTGAGTGCAACCCTAAGTGCAACCCTATCCCTAAGTGCAACCCTAAGTGCAACCCTATCCCTAAGTGAAACCCTAAGTACAACCCTGAGTGCAACCCTAAGTGCAACCCTAAGTGCAACCCTATCCCTAAGTGCAACCCTAAGTGCAACCCTATCCCTAAGTGCAACCATAAGTGCAACCCTAAGTGCAACCCTATCCCTAAGTGCAACCCTATCCCTGAGTGCAACCCTATCTCTAAGTGCAACCCTAAGTGCAACCCTATCCCTAAGTGCAACCCTATCCCTAAGTGCAACCGAGTGCAACCCTAAGTGCAACCCTATCCCTAAGTGCAACCCTAAGTGCAACCCTATCCCTAAATGCAACCCTAAGTGCAACCCTTTCCCTAAGTGCAACCCTAAGTGCAACCCTAAGTGCAACCCTATCCCTAAGTGCAACCCTAAGTGGAACCCTATCCCTAAGTGCAACCCTATCCCTAAGTGCAACCCTATCCATAAGTGCAACCCTATCCCTGAGTGCAACCCTGAGTGCAACCCTAAGTGCAACCCTATCCCTAAGTGCAACCCTAAGTGCAACCCTATCCCTAAGTGCAACCCTAAGTGCAACCTCTAAGTGCAACCCTAAGTGCAACCCTATCCTTAAGTGCAACCCTAAGTGCAACCCTATCCCTAAGTGCAACCCTATCCCTAAGTGCAACCCTATCCCTAAGTGCAACCCTATCCCTGAGTGCAACCGAGTGCAACCCTAAGTGCAACCCTATCCCTAAGTGCAACCCTAAGTGCAACCCTATCCCTAAGTGCAACCCTAAGTGCAACCCTATCCCTAAGTGCAACCCTGAGTGCAACCGTAAGTGCAACCCTAAGTGCAACCCTATCCCTAAGTGCAACCCTATCCCGAAGTGCAACCCTATCCCTAAGTGCAACCCTAAGTGCAACCCTATCCCTAAGTGCAACCCTAAGTGCAACCCTATCCCTAAGTGCAACCCTGAGTGCAACCGTAAGTGCAACCCTAAGTGCAACCCTATCCCTAAGTGCAACCCTATCCCTGAGTGCAACCCTATCTCTAAGTGCAACCCTAAGTGCAACCCTATCCCTAAGTGCAACCCTATCCCTAAGTGCAACCCTGAGTGCAACCCTAAGTGCAACCCTATCCCTAAGTGCAACCCTAAGTGCAACCCTATCCCTAAATGCAACCCTAAGTGCAACCCTATCCCTAAGTGCAACCCTAAGTGCAACCCTAAGTGCAACCCTATCCCTAAGTGCAACCCTAAGTGCAACCCTATCCCTAAGTGCAACCCTAAGTGCAACCCTAAGTGCAACCCTAAGTGCAACCCTAAGTGCAACCCTATCCCTAAGTGCAACCCTATCCCTAAGTGCAACCCTATCCCTGAGTGCAACCCTATCCCTAAGTGCAACCCTATCCCTAAGTGCAACCCTATCCCTAAGTGCAATCCTAAGTGCAACCCTAAGTGCAACCCTAAGTGCAACCCTATCCCTAAGTGCAACCCTATCCCTAAGTGCAACCCTATCCCTAAGTGCAACCCTATCCCTAAGTGCAACCCTAAGTGCAACCCTATCCCTAAGTGCAACCCTATCCATAAGTGCAACCCTAAGTGCAACCCTATCCCTAAGTGCAACCCTATCCCTAAGTGCAACCCTATCCCTAAGTGCAACCCTATCCCTAAGTGCAACCCTAAGTGCAACCCTATCCCTAAGTGCAACCCTATCCCTAAGTGCAACCCTGAGTGCAACCCTAAGTGCAACCCTATCCCTAAGTGCAACCCTAAGTGCAACCCTATCCCTTAGTGCAACCTTTAGTGCAACCCTAAGTGCAACCCTAAGTGCAACCCTATCCCTAAGTGCAACCCTAAGTGCAACCCTATCCCTAAGTGCAACCCTATCCCTAAGTGCAACCCTATCCCTAAGTGCAACCCTAAGTGCAACCGTAAGTGCAACCCTAAGTGCAACCCTATCCCTAAGTGCAACCCTATCCCTAAGTGCAACCCTAAGTGCAACCCTAAGTGCAACCCTATCCCTAAGTGCAACCGTATCCCTAAGTGCAACCCTATCCCTAAGTGCAACCCTATCCCTAAGTGCAACCGAGTGCAACCCTAAGTGCAACCCTATCCCTAAGTGCAACCCTAAGTGCAACCCTATCCCTAAATGCAACCCTAAGTGCAACCCTTTCCCTAAGTGCAACCCTAAGTGCAACCCTAAGTGCAACCCTATCCCTAAGTGCAACCCTAAGTGGAACCCTATCCCTAAGTGCAACCCTATCCCTAAGTGCAACCCTATCCATAAGTGCAACCCTATCCCTGAGTGCAACCCTGAGTGCAACCCTAAGTGCAACCCTATCCCTAAGTGCAACCCTAAGTGCAACCTCTAAGTGCAACCCTAAGTGCAACCCTATCCTTAAGTGCAACCCTAAGTGCAACCCTATCCCTAAGTGCAACCCTATCCCTAAGTGCAACCCTATCCCTAAGTGCAACCCTATCCCTGAGTGCAACCGAGTGCAACCCTAAGTGCAACCCTATCCCTAAGTGCAACCCTAAGTGCAACCCTATCCCTAAGTGCAACCCTAAGTGCAACCCTATCCCTAAGTGCAACCCTGAGTGCAACCGTAAGTGCAACCCTAAGTGCAACCCTATCCCTAAGTGCAACCCTATCCCGAAGTGCAACCCTATCCCTAAGTGCAACCCTAAGTGCAACCCTATCCCTAAGTGCAACCCTAAGTGCAACCCTATCCCTAAGTGCAACCCTGAGTGCAACCGTAAGTGCAACCCTAAGTGCAACCCTATCCCTAAGTGCAACCCTATCCCTGAGTGCAACCCTATCTCTAACTGCAACCCTAAGTGCAACCCTATCCCTAAGTGCAACCCTATCCCTAAGTGCAACCCTGAGTGCAACCCTAAGTGCAACCCTATCCCTAAGTGCAACCCTAAGTGCAACCCTATCCCTAAATGCAACCCTAAGTGCAACCCTATCCCTAAGTGCAACCCTAAGTGCAACCCTAAGTGCAACCCTATCCCTAAGTGCAACCCTAAGTGCAACCCTATCCCTAAGTGCAACCCTAAGTGCAACCCTAAGTGCAACCCTAAGTGCAACCCTAAGTGCAACCCTATCCCTAAGTGCAACCCTATCCCTAAGTGCAACCCTATCCCTGAGTGCAACCCTATCCCTAAGTGCAACCCTATCCCTAAGTGCAACCCTATCCCTAAGTGCAATCCTAAGTGCAACCCTAAGTGCAACCCTAAGTGCAACCCTATCCCTAAGTGCAACCCTATCCCTAAGTGCAACCCTATCCCTAAGTGCAACCCTATCCCTAAGTGCAACCCTAAGTGCAACCCTATCCCTAAGTGCAACCCTATCCATAAGTGCAACCCTAAGTGCAACCCTATCCCTAAGTGCAACCCTATCCCTAAGTGCAACCCTATCCCTAAGTGCAACCCTATCCCTAAGTGCAACCCTAAGTGCAACCCTATCCCTAAGTGCAACCCTATCCCTAAGTGCAACCCTGAGTGCAACCCTAAGTGCAACCCTATCCCTAAGTGCAACCCTAAGTGCAACCCTATCCCTTAGTGCAACCTTTAGTGCAACCCTAAGTGCAACCCTAAGTGCAACCCTATCCCTAAGTGCAACCCTAAGTGCAACCCTATCCCTAAGTGCAACCCTATCCCTAAGTGCAACCCTATCCCTAAGTGCAACCCTAAGTGCAACCGTAAGTGCAACCCTAAGTGCAACCCTATCCCTAAGTGCAACCCTAACCCTAAGTGCAACCCTAAGTGCAACCCTAAGTGCAACCCTATCCCTAAGTGCAACCCTATCCCTAAGTGCAACCCTATCCCTAAGTGCAACCCTATCCCTAAGTGCAACCCTAAGTGCAACCCTATCCCTAAGTGCAACCCTATCCATAAGTGCAACCCTAAGTGCAACCCTATCCCTAAGTGCAACCCTATCCCTAAGTGCAACCCTATCCCTAAGTGCAACCCTATCCCTAAGTGCAACCCTAAGTGCAACCCTATCCCTAAGTGCAACCCTATCCCTAAGTGCAACCCTGAGTGCAACCCTAAGTGCAACCCTATCCCTAAGTGCAACCCTAAGTGCAACCCTATCCCTAAGTGCAACCCTAAGTGCAACCCTAAGTGCAACCCTATCCCTAAGTGCAACCCTAAGTGCAACCCTATCCCGAAGTGCAACCCTATCCCTAAGTGCAACCCTAAGTGCAACCGTAAGTGCAACCCTAAGTGCAATCCTATCCCTAAGTGCAACCCTATCCCTAAGTGCAACCCTAAGTGCAACCCTATCCCTAAGTGCAACCCTAAGTGCAACCGTAAGTGCAACCCTAAGTGCAACCCTATCCCTAAGTGCAACCCTAACCCTAAGTGCAACCCTAAGTGCAACCCTAAGTGCAACCCTATCCCTAAGTGCAACCCTATTCCTAAGTGCAACCCTATCCCTAAGTGCAACCCTATCCCTAAGTGCAACCCTAAGTGCAACCCTATCCCTAAGTGCAACCCTATCCATAAGTGCATCCATAAGTGCAACCCTATCCCTAAGTGCAACCCTATCCCTAAGTGCAACCCTATCCCTAAGTGCAACCCTATCCCTAAGTGCAACCCTAAGTGCAACCCTATCCCTAAGTGCAACCCTATCCCTAAGTGCAACCCTGAGTGCAACCCTAAGTGCAACCCTATCCCTAAGTGCAACCCTAAGTGCAACCCTATCCCTAAGTGCAACCCTAAGTGCAACCCTATCCCTTAGTGCAACCTTTAGTGCAACCCTAAGTGCAACCCTAAGTGCAACCCTATCCCTAAGTGCAACCCTAAGTGCAACCCTATCCCGAAGTGCAACCCTATCCCTAAGTGCAACCCTAAGTGCAACCGTAAGTGCAACCCTAAGTGCAATCCTATCCCTAAGTGCAACCCTATCCCTAAGTGCAACCCTAAGTGCAACCCTATCCCTAAGTGCAACCCTAAGTGCAACCGTAAGTGCAACCCTAAGTGCAACCCTATCCCTAAGTGCAACCCTATCCCTAAGTGCAACCCTAAGTGCAACCCTAAGTGCAACCCTATCCCTAAGTGCAACCCTATCCCTAAGTGCAACCCTATCCCTAAGTGCAACCCTATCCATAAGTGCAACCCTAAGTGCAACCCTATCCCTAAGTGCAACCCTATCCCTAAGTGCAACCCTATCCCTAAGTGCAACCCTATCCCTAAGTGCAACCCTAAGTGCAACCCTATCCCTAAGTGCAACCCTAAGTGCAACCCTATCCCTTAGTGCAACCTTTAGTGCAACCCTAAGTGCAACCCTAAGTGCAACCCTATCCCTAAGTGCAACCCTAAGTGCAACCCTATCCCTAAGTGCAACCCTATCCCTAAGTGCAACCCTAAGTGCAACCGTAAGTGCAACCCTAAGTGCAACCCTATCCCTAAGTGCAACCCTATCCCTAAGTGCAACCCTAAGTGCAACCCTATCCCTAAGTGCAACCCTAAGTGCAACCCTATCCCTAAGTGCAACCCTAAGTGCAACCCTATCCCTAAGTGCAACCCTAAGTGCAACCCTAAGTGCAACCCTATCGCTAAGTGCAACCCTAAGTCCAACCCTATCCCTAAGTGCAACCCTGAGTGCAACCCTAAGTGCAACCCTATCCCTAAGTGCAACCCTAAGTGCAACCCTATCCCTAAGTGCAACCCTAAGTGCAACCCTATCCCTAAGTGCAACCCTAAGTGCAACCCTATCCCTAAGTGCAACCCTATCCTTAAGTGCAACCCTATCCCTAAGTGCAACCCTATCCCTAAGTGCAACCCTATCCCTAAGTGCAACCCTATCCCTAAGTGCAACCCTGAGTGCAACCCTGAGTGCAACCCTAAGTGCAACCCTAAGTGCAACCCTAAGTGCAACCCTATCCCTAAGTGCAACCCTAAGTGCAACCCTATCCCTAAGTGCAACCCTAAGTGCAACCGTAAGTGCAACCCTAAGTGCAACCGTAAGTGCAACCCTATCCCTAAGTGCAACCCTATCCCTAAGTGCAACCCTATCCCTAAGTGCAACCCTATCCCTAAGTGCAACCCTATCCCTAAGTGCAACCCTGAGTGCAACCCTAAGTGCAACCCTATCCCTAAGTGCAACCCTAAGTGCAACCCTATCCCTAAGTGCAACCCTAAGTGCAACCCTATCCCTAAGTGCAACCCTAAGTGCAACCCTAAGTGCAACCCTAAGTGCAACCCTATCCCTAAGTGCAACCCTAAGTGGAACCCTATCCCTAAGTGCAACCCTATCCCTAAGTGCAACCCTATCCCTAAGTGCAACCCTATCCCTGAGTGCTACCCTGAGTGCAACCCTAAGTGCAACCCTATCCCTAAATGCAACCCTAAGTGCAACCCTAAGTGCAACCCTAAGTGCAACCCTATCCCTAAGTGCAACCCTATCCCTGAGTGCAACCCTGAGTGCAACCCTAAATGCAACCCTATCCCTAAGTGCAACCCTAAGTGCAACCCTATCCCTAAGTGAAACCCTAAGTACAACCCTGAGTGCAACCCTAAGTGCAACCCTAAGTGCAACCCTATCCCTAAGTGCAACCCTAAGTGCAACCCTATCCCTAAGTGCAACCATAAGTGCAACCCTAAGTGCAACCCTATCCCTAAGTGCAACCCTATCCCTGAGTGCAACCCTATCTCTAAGTGCAACCCTAAGTGCAACCCTATCCCTAAGTGCAACCCTATCCCTAAGTGCAACCGAGTGCAACCCTAAGTGCAACCCTATCCCTAAGTGCAACCCTAAGTGCAACCCTATCCCTAAATGCAACCCTAAGTGCAACCCTTTCCCTAAGTGCAACCCTAAGTGCAACCCTAAGTGCAACCCTATCCCTAAGTGCAACCCTAAGTGGAACCCTATCCCTAAGTGCAACCCTATCCCTAAGTGCAACCCTATCCATAAGTGCAACCCTATCCCTGAGTGCAACCCTGAGTGCAACCCTAAGTGCAACCCTATCCCTAAGTGCAACCCTAAGTGCAACCCTATCCCTAAGTGCAACCCTAAGTGCAACCTCTAAGTGCAACCCTAAGTGCAACCCTATCCTTAAGTGCAACCCTAAGTGCAACCCTATCCCTAAGTGCAACCCTATCCCTAAGTGCAACCCTATCCCTAAGTGCAACCCTATCCCTGAGTGCAACCGAGTGCAACCCTAAGTGCAACCCTATCCCTAAGTGCAACCCTAAGTGCAACCCTATCCCTAAGTGCAACCCTAAGTGCAACCCTATCCCTAAGTGCAACCCTGAGTGCAACCGTAAGTGCAACCCTAAGTGCAACCCTATCCCTAAGTGCAACCCTATCCCGAAGTGCAACCCTATCCCTAAGTGCAACCCTAAGTGCAACCCTATCCCTAAGTGCAACCCTAAGTGCAACCCTATCCCTAAGTGCAACCCTGAGTGCAACCGTAAGTGCAACCCTATCCCTAAGTGCAACCCTATCCCTAAGTGCAACCCTATCCCTAAGTGCAACCCTGAGTGCAACCCTAAGTGCAACCCTATCCCTAAGTGCAACCCTAAGTGCAACCCTATCCCTAAGTGCAACCCTAAGTGCAACCCTAAGTGCAACCCTAAGTGCAACCCTATCCCTAAGTGCAACCCTATCCCTAAGTGCAACCCTATCCCTGAGTGCAACCCTATCCCTAAGTGCAACCCTATCCCTAAGTGCAACCCTATCCCTAAGTGCAACCCTAAGTGCAACCCTAAGTGCAACCCTATCCCTAAGTGCAACCCTATCCCTAAGTGCAACCCTATCCCTAAGTGCAACCCTATCCATAAGTGCAACCCTAAGTGCAACCCTATCCCTAAGTGCAACCCTATCCCTAAGTGCAACCCTATCCCTAAGTGCAACCCTATCCCTAAGTGCAACCCTAAGTGCAACCCTATCCCTAAGTGCAACCCTATCCCTAAGTGCAACCCTGAGTGCAACCCTAAGTGCAACCCTATCCCTAAGTGCAACCCTATCCCTAAGTGCAACCCTAAGTGCAACCCTATCCCTTAGTGCAACCTTTAGTGCAACCCTAAGTGCAACCCTAAGTGCAACCCTATCCCTAAGTGCAACCCTAAGTGCAACCCTATCCCTAAGTGCAACCCTAAGTGCAACCCTATCCCTAAGTGCAACCCTAAGTGCAACCGTAAGTGCAACCCTAAGTGCAACCCTATCCCTAAGTGCAACCCTAACCCTAAGTGCAACCCTAAGTGCAACCCTAAGTGCAACCCTATCCCTAAGTGCAACCCTATCCCTAAGTGCAACCCTATCCCTAAGTGCAACCCTATCCCTAAGTGCAACCCTAAGTGCAACCCTATCCCTAAGTGCAACCCTATCCATAAGTGCATCCATAAGTGCAACCCTATCCCTAAGTGCAACCCTATCCCTAAGTGCAACCCTATCCCTAAGTGCAACCCTATCCCTAAGTGCAACCCTAAGTGCAACCCTATCCCTAAGTGCAACCCTATCCCTAAGTGCAACCCTGAGTGCAACCCTAAGTGCAACCCTATCCCTAAGTGCAACCCTAAGTGCAACCCTATCCCTAAGTGCAACCCTAAGTGCAACCCTATCCCTTAGTGCAACCTTTAGTGCAACCCTAAGTGCAACCCTAAGTGCAACCCTATCCCTAAGTGCAACCCTAAGTGCAACCCTATCCCGAAGTGCAACCCTATCCCTAAGTGCAACCCTAAGTGCAACCGTAAGTGCAACCCTAAGTGCAATCCTATCCCTAAGTGCAACCCTATCCCTAAGTGCAACCCTAAGTGCAACCCTATCCCTAAGTGCAACCCTAAGTGCAACCCTATCCCTAAGTGCAACCCTAAGTGCAACCCTATCCCTAAGTGCAACCCTAAGTGCAACCCTAAGTGCAACCCTATCGCTAAGTGCAACCCTAAGTCCAACCCTATCCCTAAGTGCAACCCTGAGTGCAACCCTAAGTGCAACCCTATCCCTAAGTGCAACCCTAAGTGCAACCCTATCCCTAAGTGCAACCCTAAGTGCAACCCTATCCCTAAGTGCAACCCTAAGTGCAACCCTATCCCTAAGTGCAACCCTATCCTTAAGTGCAACCCTATCCCTAAGTGCAACCCTATCCCTAAGTGCAACCCTATCCCTAAGTGCAACCCTATCCCTAAGTGCAACCCTGAGTGCAACCCTGAGTGCAACCCTAAGTGCAACCCTGAGTGCAACCCTAAGTGCAACCCTATCCCTAAGTGCAACCGTAAGTGCAACCCTATCCCTAAGTGCAACCCTAAGTGCAACCCTATCTCTAAGTGCAACCCTAAGTGCAACCCTATCCCTAAGTGCAACCCTATCCCTAAGTGCAACCCTAAGTGCAACCCTATCCCTAAGTGCAACCCTATCCATAAGTGCAACCCTAAGTGCAACCCTATCCCTAAGTGCAACCCTATCCCTAAGTGCAACCCTATCCCTAAGTGCAACCCTAAGTGCAACCCTATCCCTAAGTGCAACCCTATCCCTAAGTGCAACCCTGAGTGCAACCCTAAGTGCAACCCTATCCCTAAGTGCAACCCTAAGTGCAACCCTATCCCTAAGTGCAACCTTAAGTGCAACCCTATCCCTTAGTGCAACCTTTAGTGCAACCCTAAGTGCAACCCTAAGTGCAACCCTATCCCTAAGTGCAACCCTAAGTGCAACCCTATCCCTAAGTGCAACCCTATCCCTAAGTGCAACCCTAAGTGCAACCCTATCCCTAAATGCAACCCTAAGTGCAACCCTATCCCTAAGTGCAACCCTAAGTGCAACCCTAAGTGCAACCCTATCCCTAAGTGCAACCCTAAGTGCAACCCTATCCCTAAGTGCAACCCTAAGTGCAACCCTAAGTGCAACCCTAAGTGCAACCCTATCCCTAAGTGCAACCCTATCCCTAAGTGCAACCCTATCCCTGAGTGCAACCCTATCCCTAAGTGCAACCCTATCCCTAAGTGCAACCCTATCCCTAAGTGCAACCCTAAGTGCAACCCTAAGTGCAACCCTAAGTGCAACCCTAAGTGCAACCCTATCCCTAAGTGCAACCCTATCCCTAAGTGCAACCCTATCCATAAGTGCAACCCTAAGTGCAACCCTATCCCTAAGTGCAACCCTATCCCTAAGTGCAACCCTATCCCTAAGTGCAACCCTATCCCTAAGTGCAACCCTAAGTGCAACCCTATCCCTAAGTGCAACCCTATCCCTAAGTGCAACCCTGAGTGCAACCCTAAGTGCAACCCTATCCCTAAGTGCAACCCTAAGTGCAACCCTATCCCTAAGTGCAACCCTAAGTGCAACCCTATCCCTTAGTGCAACCTTTAGTGCAACCCTAAGTGCAACCCTAAGTGCAACCCTATCCCTAAGTGCAACCCTAAGTGCAACCCTATCCCTAAGTGCAACCCTATCCCTAAGTGCAACCCTATCCCTAAGTGCAACCCTAAGTGCAACCGTAAGTGCAACCCTAAGTGCAACCCTATCCCTAAGTGCAACCCTATCCCTAAGTGCAACCCTAAGTGCAACCCTAAGTGCAACCCTATCCCTAAGTGCAACCCTATCCCTAAGTGCAACCCTATCCCTAAGTGCAACCCTATCCATAAGTGCAACCCTAAGTGCAACCCTATCCCTAAGTGCAACCCTATCCCTAAGTGCAACCCTATCCCTAAGTGCAACCCTATCCCTAAGTGCAACCCTAAGTGCAACCCTATCCCTAAGTGCAACCCTAAGTGCAACCCTATCCCTTAGTGCAACCTTTAGTGCAACCCTAAGTGCAACCCTAAGTGCAACCCTATCCCTAAGTGCAACCCTAAGTGCAACCCTATCCCTAAGTGCAACCCTATCCCTAAGTGCAACCCTAAGTGCAACCGTAAGTGCAACCCTAAGTGCAACCCTATCCCTAAGTGCAACCCTATCCCTAAGTGCAACCCTAAGTGCAACCCTATCCCTAAGTGCAACCCTAAGTGCAACCCTATCCCTAAGTGCAACCCTAAGTGCAACCCTATCCCTAAGTGCAACCCTAAGTGCAACCCTAAGTGCAACCCTATCGCTAAGTGCAACCCTAAGTCCAACCCTATCCCTAAGTGCAACCCTGAGTGCAACCCTAAGTGCAACCCTATCCCTAAGTGCAACCCTAAGTGCAACCCTATCCCTAAGTGCAACCCTAAGTGCAACCCTATCCCTAAGTGCAACCCTAAGTGCAACCCTATCCCTAAGTGCAACCCTATCCTTAAGTGCAACCCTATCCCTAAGTGCAACCCTATCCCTAAGTGCAACCCTATCCCTAAGTGCAACCCTATCCCTAAGTGCAACCCTGAGTGCAACCCTGAGTGCAACCCTAAGTGCAACCCTAAGTGCAACCCTAAGTGCAACCCTATCCCTAAGTGCAACCCTAAGTGCAACCCTATCCCTAAGTGCAACCCTAAGTGCAACCGTAAGTGCAACCCTAAGTGCAACCCTATCCCTAAGTGCAACCCTATCCCTAAGTGCAACCCTATCCCTAAGTGCAACCCTAAGTGCAACCCTATCCCTAAGTGCAACCCTATCCCTAAGTGCAACCCTGAGTGCAACCCTAAGTGCAACCCTATCCCTAAGTGCAACCCTAAGTGCAACCCTATCCCTAAGTGCAACCCTAAGTGCAACCCTATCCCTAAGTGCAACCCTAAGTGCAACCCTAAGTGCAACCCTAAGTGCAACCCTATCCCTAAGTGCAACCCTAAGTGGAACCCTATCCCTAAGTGCAACCCTATCCCTAAGTGCAACCCTATCCCTAAGTGCAACCCTATCCCTGAGTGCTACCCTGAGTGCAACCCTAAGTGCAACCCTATCCCTAAATGCAACCCTAAGTGCAACCCTAAGTGCAACCCTAAGTGCAACCCTATACCTAAGTGCAACCCTATCCCTGAGTGCAACCCTGAGTGCAACCCTAAGTGCAACCCTATCCCTAAGTGCAACCCTAAGTGCAACCCTATCCCTAAGTGAAACCCTAAGTACAACCCTGAGTGCAACCCTAAGTGCAACCCTAAGTGCAACCCTATCCCTAAGTGCAACCCTAAGTGCAACCCTATCCCTAAGTGCAACCATAAGTGCAACCCTAAGTGCAACCCTATCCCTAAGTGCAACCCTATCCCTGAGTGCAACCCTATCTCTAAGTGCAACCCTAAGTGCAACCCTATCCCTAAGTGCAACCCTATCCCTAAGTGCAACCGAGTGCAACCCTAAGTGCAACCCTATCCCTAAGTGCAACCCTAAGTGCAACCCTATCCCTAAATGCAACCCTAAGTGCAACCCTTTCCCTAAGTGCAACCCTAAGTGCAACCCTAAGTGCAACCCTATCCCTAAGTGCAACCCTAAGTGGAACCCTATCCCTAAGTGCAACCCTATCCCTAAGTGCAACCCTATCCATAAGTGCAACCCTATCCCTAAGTGCAACCCTATCCCTAAGTGCAACCCTAAGTGCAACCCTATCCCTAAGTGCAACCCTAAGTGCAACCTCTAAGTGCAACCCTAAGTGCAACCCTATCCTTAAGTGCAACCCTAAGTGCAACCCTATCCCTAAGTGCAACCCTATCCCTAAGTGCAACCCTATCCCTAAGTGCAACCCTATCCCTGAGTGCAACCGAGTGCAACCCTAAGTGCAACCCTATCCCTAAGTGCAACCCTAAGTGCAACCCTATCCCTAAGTGCAACCCTAAGTGCAACCCTATCCCTAAGTGCAACCCTGAGTGCAACCGTAAGTGCAACCCTAAGTGCAACCCTATCCCTAAGTGCAACCCTATCCCGAAGTGCAACCCTATCCCTAAGTGCAACCCTAAGTGCAACCCTATCCCTAAGTGCAACCCTAAGTGCAACCCTATCCCTAAGTGCAACCCTGAGTGCAACCGTAAGTGCAACCCTAAGTGCAACCCTATCCCTAAGTGCAACCCTATCCCGAAGTGCAACCCTATCCCTAAGTACAACCCTGAGTGCAACCCTATCCCTAAGTGCAACCCTATCCCTAAGTGCAACCCTATCCCTAAGTGCAACCCTAAGTGCAACCCTATCCCTAAGTGCAACCCTAAGTGCAACCCTATCCCTAAGTGCAACCCTAAGTGCAACCCTATCCCTAAGTGCAACCCTGAGTGCAACCGTAAGTGCAACCCTATCCCTAAGTGCAACCCTATCCCTAAGTGCAACCCTATCCCTAAGTGCAACCCTATTCCTAAGTGCAACCCTGAGTGCAACCCTATCCCTAAGTGCAACCCTAAGTGGAACCCTATCCCTAAGTGCAACCCTATCCCTAAGTGCAACCCTATCCATAAGTGCAACCCTATCCCTGAGTGCAACCCTGAGTGCAACCCTAAGGTCAACCCTATCCCTAAGTGCAACCCTAAGTGCAACCCTATCCCTAAGTGCAACCCTATCCCTAAGTGCAACCCTATCCCTAAGTGCAACCCTATCCCTAAGTGCAACCCTATCCCTAAGTGCAACCCTATCCCTGAGTGCTACCCTGAGTGCAACCCTAAGTGCAACCCTATCCCTAAGTGCAACCCTAAGTGCAACCCTAAGTGCAACCCTATCCCTAAGTGCAACCCTATCCCTAAGTGCAACCCTATCCCTGAGTGCAACCCTGAGTGCAACCCTAAGTGCAACCCTATCCCTAAGTGCAACCCTAAGTGCAACCCTATCCCTAAGTGAAACCCTAAGTGCAACCCTGAGTGCAACCCTAAGTGCAACCCTAAGTGCAACCCTATCCCTAAGTGCAACCCTAAGTGCAACCCTATCCCTAAGTGCAACCCTATCCCTAAGTGCAACCCTATCCCTAAGTGCAACCCTAAGTGCAACCCTATCTCTAAGTGCAACCCTATCCATAAGTGCAACCCTAAGTGCAACCCTATCCCTAAGTGCAACCCTATCCCTAAGTGCAACCCTATCCCTAAGTGCAACCCTATCCCTAAGTGCAACCCTAAGTGCAACCCTATCCCTAAGTGCAACCCTATCCCTAAGTGCAACCCTGAGTGCAACCCTAAGTGCAACCCTATCCCTAAGTGCAACCCTAAGTGCAACCCTATCCCTAAGTGCAACCCTAAGTGCAACCCTATCCCTTAGTGCAACCTTTAGTGCAACCCTAAGTGCAACCCTAAGTGCAACCCTATCCCTAAGTGCAACCCTAAGTGCAACCCTATCCCTAAGTGCAACCCTATCCCTAAGTGCAACCCTAAGTGCAACCGTAAGTGCAACCCTAAGTGCAACCCTATCCCTAAGTGCAACCCTATCCCTAAGTGCAACCCTAAGTGCAACCCTATCCCTAAGTGCAACCCTAAGTGCAACCCTATCCCTAAGTGCAACCCTAAGTGCAACCCTATCCCTAAGTGCAACCCTAAGTGCAACCCTAAGTGCAACCCTATCTCTAAGTGCAACCCTAAGTCCAACCCTATCCCTAAGTGCATACCCTGAGTGCAACCCTAAGTGCAACCCTATCCCTAAGTGCAACCCTAAGTGCAACCCTATCCCTAAGTGCAACCCTAAGTGCAACCCTATCCCTAAGTGCAACCCTAAGTGCAACCTATCCCTAAGTGCAACCCCTATCCTTAAGTGCAACCCTATCCCTAAGTGCAACCCTATCCCTAAGTGCAACCCTATCCCTAAGTGCAACCCTATCCCTAAGTGCAACCCTGAGTGCAACCCTGAGTGCAACCCTAAGTGCAACCCTAAGTGCAACCCTAAGTGCAACCCTATCCCTAAGTGCAACCCTAAGTGCAACCCTATCCCTAAGTGCAACCTAAGTGCAACCGTAAGTGCAACCCTAAGTGCAACCGTAAGTGCAACCCTATCCCTAAGTGCAACCCTATCCCTAAGTGCAACCCTATCCCTAAGTGCAACCCTAAGTGCAACCCTATCTCTAAGTGCAACCCTAAGTGCAACCCTATCCCTAAGTGCAACCCTATCCCTAAGTGCAACCCTATCCCTAAGTGCAACCCTGAGTGCAACCCTAAGTGCAACCCTATCCCTAAGTGCAACCCTAAGTGCAACCCTATCCCTAAGTGCAACCCTAAGTGCAACCCTATCCCTAGTGCAACCCTAAGTGCAACCCTAAGTGCAACCCTATCCCTAAGTGCAAACCCTAAGTGGAACCCTATCCCTAAGTGCAACCCTATCCCTAAGTGCAACCCTATCCTAAGTGCAACCCTATCCCTGAGTGCTACCCTGAGTGCAACCCTAAGTGCAACCCTATCCCTAAATGCAACCCTAAGTGCAACCCTAAGTGCAACCCTAAGTGCAACCCTATCCCTAAGTGCAACCCTATCCCTAAGTGCAACCCTATCCTGAGTGCAACCCTGAGTGCAACCCTAAGTGCAACCCTATCCCTAAGTGCAACCCTAAGTGCAACCCCTATCCCTAAGTGAAACCCTAAGTACAACCCTGAGTGCAACCCTAAGTGCAACCCTAAGTGCAACCCTATCCCTAAGTGCAACCCTAAGTGCAACCCTAATCCCTAAGTGCAACCATAAGTGCAACCCTAAGTGCAACCCTATCCCTAAGTGCAACCCTATCCCTGAGTGCAACCCTATCTCTAAGTGCAACCTAAGTGCAACCCTATCCCTAAGTGCAACCCTATCCCTAAGTGCAACCGAGTGCAACCCTAAGTGCAACCCTATCCCTAAGTGCAACCCTAAGTGCAACCCCTATCCCTAAATGCAACCCTAAGTGCAACCCTTTCCCTAAGTGCAACCCTAAGTGCAACCCTAAGTGCAACCCTATCCCTAAGTGCAACCCTAAGTGGAACCCTATCCCTAAGTGCAACCCTATCCCTAAGTGCAACCCTATCCATAAGTGCAACCCTATCCCTGAGTGCAACCCTGAGTGCAACCCTAAGTGCAACCCTATCCCTAAGTGCAACCCTAAGTGCAACCCTATCCCTAAGTGCAACCCTAAGTGCAACCTCTAAGTGCAACCCTAAGTGCAACCCTATCCTTAAGTGCAACCCTAAGTGCAACCCTATCCCTAAGTGCAACCCTATCCCTAAGTGCCAACCCTATCCCTAAGTGCAACCCTATCCCTGAGTGCAACCGAGGTGCAACCCTAAGTGCAACCCTATCCCTAAGTGCAACCCTAAGTGCAACCCTATCCCTAAGTGCAACCCTAAGTGCAACCCTATCCCTAAGTGCAACCCTGAGTGCAACCGTAAGTGCAACCCTAAGTGCAACCCTATCCCTAAGTGCAACCCTATCCCGAAGTGCAACCCTATCCCTAAGTGCAACCCTAAGTGCAACCCTATCCCTAAGTGCAACCCTAAGTGCAACCCTATCCCTAAGTGCAACCCTGAGTGCAACCGTAAGTGCAACCCTAAGTGCAACCCTATCCCTAAGTGCAACCCTATCCCTGAGTGCAACCCTATCTCTAAGTGCAACCCTAAGTGCAACCCTATCCCTAAGTGCAACCCTATCCCTAAGTGCAACCCTGAGTGCAACCCTAAGTGCAACCCTATCCCTAAGTGCAACCCTAAGTGCAACCCTATCCCTAAATGCAACCCTAAGTGCAACCCTATCCCTAAGTGCAACCCTAAGTGCAACCCTAAGTGCAACCCTATCCCTAAGTGCAACCCTAAGTGCAACCCCTATCCCTAAGTGCAACCCTAAGTGCAACCCTAAGTGCAACCCTAAGTGCAACCCTAAGTGCAACCCTATCCCTAAGTGCAACCCTATCCCTAAGTGCAAACCCTATCCCTGAGTGCAACCCTATCCCTAAGTGCAACCCTATCCCTAAGTGCAACCCTATCCCTAAGTGCAATCCTAAGTGCAACCCTAAGTGCAACCCTAAGTGCAACCCTATCCCTAAGTGCAACCCTATCCCTAAGTGCAACCCTATCCCTAAGTGCAACCCTATCCTAAGTGCAACCCTAAGTGCAACCCTATCCCTAAGTGCAACCCTATCCATAAGTGCAACCCTAAGTGCAACCCCTATCCCTAAGTGCAACCCTATCCCTAAGTGCAACCCTATCCCTAAGTGCAACCCTATCCCTAAGTGCAACCCCTAAGTGCAACCCCCTATCCCTAAGTGCAACCCTATCCCTAAGTGCAACCCTGAGTGCAACCCTAAGTGCAACCTATCCTAAGTGCAAACCCTAAGTGCAACCCTATCCTTAGTGCAACCTTTAGTGCAACCTAAGTGCAACCCTAAGTGCAACCCTATCCCTAAGTGCAACCCTAAGTGCAACCTATCCTAAGTGCAACCCTATCCCTAAGTGCAACCCTATCCCTAAGTGCAACCCTAAGTGCCAACCGTAAGTGCAACCCTAAGTGCAACCCTATCCCTAAGTGCAACCCTATCCCTAAGTGCAACCCTAAGTGCAACCCTAAGTGCAAACCCTAATCCCTAAGTGCAACCGTATCCCTAAGTGCAACCCTATCCCTAAGTGCAACCCTATCCCTAAGTGCAACCC